>NC_091755.1:37380204-37680204 GCF_043380555.1 Nothobranchius furzeri
TTACCTCTGAACCTTGGATTCAGGAGGAGCAATGTGGTTTTCTTCCTGGCTGTGGAACACTGGACCAGCTCTATACTCTTAGGGTCCTGGAGGGTCCGTGGGAGTTCGCCCAACCAATCTACATGTGTTTTGGAGATTTGGAGAAAACGTTCGTCCACGTCCCTGGGGGGGGCCCTGTGGGGGGCCTCTGGGAGTATGGGGTACCAGACCCTCTGATAAGGGCTGTTAGGTCCCTGTATGACCGGTGTCAGAGCTTGGTCCACATTGCCAGCAGTAAGACGAGCTTGTTTCTGGTAAGAGTTGGACTCCACCAAGGCTGCCCTTTGTCACCGATTCTGTTCAGAACATTTATGGCTAGGATTTCTAGGCACAGCCAAGGTGTTGAGGGGATCTCTTTTGGTGACCTTTCATTTTGCAGATGATGTTGTCCTGTTGGCTTCATCAGAATATGATCTCTGGCGCTCACAGGAGCGGTTCGCAGCTGAATGTGAAACATCTGGGATGAGAATCAGCTCCTCTAAATCTGAGACCATGGTCTTGAGTTGGAAAAGGGTAGAATGCCTTCTCCAGGTCATGGATGAGGTCCTGCCCCCAGTATAGGAGTTTAAGTATCTCGGGGTCTTGTTCACGAGTGAGGGAAAGATGGAGCGTGAGATCGATGGGCAGATTAGTGCTGCATCTGCAGTGATGCAGGCTTTGTACCAATCTGTCTTGGTAGACTGAGCCATGAGAGAGCTGAGCCGGAAATCAAAGCTTTTGATTTACCGGTCGATCTACCTTCCTATCCTCACCTATGGTCACGAGCTTTGGGTAGTGACCAAAATAATCAGATCGTGGATACAAGTGGCCAAAATGAGGTTTCTCCACATGGTGTCTGGGCTCTCCCTTAGAGATAGGGTGAGAAGCTCGGCCATCAGGGAGGGGCTCGGAGTAGACCCGCTGCTCCTCCACATCGAGAAGAGCCAGTAGAGGTGGCTCAGGCATTTAGTTAGGATGACTCCTGGATGCCTCCCTGGTGAGGTTTTCCGAGAACGTCCAACCAGGAGAAGGCCTAAAGGAAGACCTAAGACACTCTGGAGAGACTATGTCTCATGGCTGGCCAGGGAATGCCTTAGGATTCCCCCAGAGGAGCTGGCCCAATGGCTGGGGAAAGGGAAGTCTGGGACTCCCTGCTTAGGCTGCTGCCCCTGCAACCCGACCCCGGATAAGCAGTCAAAAATGGATGGATGTTTTACTTTTCATTTGAGATCCTTCAACAGTTCCAAAGATAACATTCAAGGTACCAAACATCTAAATGGGTTACTACTCTATTATGACGAGTTTATTAACGCTACCTCCAATAGAATCTGTTTATGCAAGCTTAATAGTTTGCATTAATATAGAAATATACTACTACTGCTCAACAAATGAAACAGGAATGAAGAAAGTAAATCAGACCTCAGTTGAAAAAACAAACAAACATGCTGGGTATGCTGAAGTGGAATGGGTAAAGCAGTGGTTCTCCTGGTCCTGGAGGGCCGGTGTCAGCATATTTGAACTGTTTCTCTGCTCCAACACACGCTATTCAGTCGTTGAATCACCTGTTCAGCAGCTCATCAGGCTCTGCAGAAGCCTATTGATCAATTGCTGATTGAAATCAGCTGTGTTGAAACGGAGTTAAACCTAAAACATGCTGGATACCGGCCCTCCAGGACCAGGATTGAGAACCACTGGGCTAATGTGTCTGGAACAAAGGGGGCCACATCATCTGATGAAAATGATAATCAGCAACCAAGTGGTCTTAATTTGAACTCAGAAGAATTGTCACTGCAGCAACTGAGAATGGTTCTTGGTAGTTTGTATGGCTACCAACATGGTGGCCGCACCTTATGAGATGATGGATGGTGTCCTGGGCATCACTGAGCTCCTGGATGGCCTGAGATACAACATGTCAGTGTTGGATGGACCTGACAAACATGGTTTCTCAGATATGTTCTATTGGATTGTGGTCAGGCAAGCATGGAGGTCAGTCAGTGGGATCAACTCCCTCAACCTCCAGGAACTGCTTGCTTGTCATGGGGCCCAGCGCTACCATGAAACCGGACCCTCTACACCATCTCCTCTACACCATCTAAGGGTTTAATCATGGGTGTTTCATCCTGGTGCCTGATGGCAGTCATGGTACCATCATCTATCCTGTAAAAGGTCTATGCGTTCCACCATGGATCTGCCACCACCAAACCCATCATGATGAACAATGTTGCAGGTGGCATAACATTCACGGTAGCTTCTCTGGACTCTTTCATATCTGTCACACGAGCTCAGAGTGAACTTGCTCTCATCTGAAAAGCACAGGTCACCAGAGTTGGACATATCAGTGTGGGTGTTCTTTGGCAAATGCCAGTCTCCAGTGCGGGGAGATGAGCAAACCTTCTGGCAATGGCATGTATGGATGTGTCCTCCTAGTGGAGCAGGACAGCCGTACAGTCTCTGTAGGGTCCAGCTAGCTCCTCATGCCACCAGCAGTGACAGTGACCCTTATCAGATTTCAAAACCACTGAAAAGCAATGCAAAGAGATGAGGAGATGTACATGTTTGTGGCCTCCACCAGCAAAACCATTCCCGTTTATGCGTCGGTCTCATTAGGCGTGTTTCCATTGTTGGAACTCCAGGGTAAATTCTGGGATGGGGAACCTCACCGGGAGATACGATATCCCGGTCTTCTCAGCTGTTGTGTCTCCATACAAATTCATCCCTTTCAGGACTTGCACAGACATCAGCATATTGTGACTGCTTCAGCAGGGAGTGATGTCACTGATCAACGCCAAAAAGCATCGACAGTAACATCACTGACAGTAAAAGTACAGCATCATTTCATCCATTCGATGAAACAGGAGTGCTTCTGCGTGATGTAAAATGGGGCATTCAATGAACGGAAGGAGCTTCGTGTTTTATGGCGCTCTGAGACAACAAAGCCTCGTGAATTACGTCGTTGTGGAGGGAATTCCGCTTAAATTTTCAGTGTCAAGAGTTTGGGAATGGTGATTTTAAAGCAGCACGATTGGTGCTGATTTTCTTTTGCTTCCATTCATCATTGATAAGCAACTTTTCTAATTTTACTATTGTAGTGATCACACCTTATAGCATGACGACTGCAAATTAATTATGACCAATAATTCCATAAAAATATGAAATATCAACCTGATTGATATTTGAAGTTTAATCAGAAGATTATAGTTATATTTACTTGTTCAGGGACCATAAACACACTTCGTATTAATTCAGACAGAGCCAGGTATATAGTCAAAAAGGAATTTTATTCTTTTCTAAACTAATGAATATACATGACAAGATATGAATAATGAGATGTGATGGAGTGGATATGCGGTGATGGGATGTGAGGTGTAGGTGGTGTGATGTAAGCTAGATGTTTGTCAGAATCTTTGTATCTGAAAGAAATTGTGAAATCTGGGTGTAAAATAATTTATTGTCTGCTATAAACTAGAGAGTTGATTATTAATAAAACAGCATCAGATGCAATATGTTGTGTCTACAAACCCTGGCCGAGACCCCCAGCAGATCCAGACTGTCAGAAGTCGGGTGGACCTCGCGGCACCTGAAGCCAGTAGATTAGCTCCGATACGACCCGTCCAGTCTTGAGATGTCTCCAGGTCACAACAGCAGCTGGAATGCTTGTTTGTGTCCAAAGTGGATGTGGGCTCTTAGGGAGTCGTCTGGCTGTGCCAGCTTGCAACGTGCAGACAGATTTTTGACTGTGTGTCACAAGAGATGTCTCAAGGATGCTTGTCCCGGATTGGCCGGTTCAGAACTCCGCTAGAAACGGACTTAGTCGGGAAGTTACTCCTGTTTTAATAAACTCATTATTCATCATTTCTGTCATATTCTGGCAAATCAGAATGTGCCATGTCTTGAAGTTTTACCACCATCCCTCAGAAAGCCACGCCTTGTTGCAGATACAAAGATGTTTTCAACACTGTGAATGAGAATGTCTTGAAATCCTTATGTGAGGTGAAGCTGAACCTTAATTTGTATCTTACGAAGATGTGTTTGAGTGTAGAGAATGATTAACTTGTTAAATCAAACACATACTGATCATAAGATCTGCAATGGATCATTGCAAGAGCAATGTTCATTTCAACTTCATTGATTTAAGCACGTATTATTCAAACATTTCATTTAAACGTCTTGTTCATTCAACCATATGATAATTAACTTATAAGTTGTAAAACCTTGTAGGATTCGTGTAGATTCACTTTTTATTCAGAGTGAGGAATCCAGCAGTGCGACTTTAACGCAGAGAGGGAAGGGCTTTTGTGGGAGACCATGACATTTTATTTTGTCTGTGTTGAAGAACAATAAGTGAGTAAAGGCTGATCTGTGTATCTGGATCCTCCAGCTGGTGCAGCCTTGACTTTGCAGCTCTGGCGTGTTTGGAAGGTTATGCTGTGTTAATTAGATGGTGAAAAATTTACCCTTTTGATTCATAACACCGATGCCGGTTGTTTTGGACTACATCTGCTGATGTTATTTCCCACTGAGTTACACCCACCTAACCAAAGTCCTGCTCTGTGGTTCTACTGGATCTTTCTGAGTACCTACCCCATATCAGGTACTCCGTTTCTGAAAACAGCCCTGTCATGAGCCTGGGTGAGTACTCTGCCCATCATCTCATCACCTCTGAGTTTTTGCCTGCAGGAGAGGGAGCGCAGCTGATCCGCATCAGACTGATCAGCTGGGCGGTTTTAAAAGGAGGACGATTATCCTCATTCGACGCCGGATGATTATCTACTGCCTGGTAGACTCTAGCCTCATAGTGATTTTGAACCTCGTCTTGTTTTGAAACTTTGGAACTCATTTTTAACCTGAGCTCGTTTTTCTGCTTGGATACTCACCCACAGACTTACTTCATCGATGGATCCTCAGAGTCTCAGAGTCAAAGGATTATTCACCGGTTCGCTGCCTGGATTCCTACTCCACCCAGCCGCCCCGCTCTCCACCGATCACGCTCTCTCTCCACTGCCTTGTCCTCATCCGCCTCGTCCGTTCCACTCACCCACTCCGATATTCACAAGTTTCTTCTGGATATCACCCCGGCTCATCTCCCCTCCACATTCTTCCTGAACTTCCTCATCGTAAATTCCGCCTTCAAACATTCCCTCTGAACTACAACTCCCATTACTCACCTCTGGTTTCCCCCTAGTTACCGCTTCCGGATTCGTCCTCCCGCTGGATCTCCTGTACGTCTTCAGTTCACCTCCACATTTAAATAAAATTATTCTTCTTTTACCTCGTCTCCGTGCTTGGTTCTGTAAGTCTTGGGTTAAACACTTACCTCAAAACATGACAAGCCCATTCGGCCGGCCTGTGGTGGTGAGGTGGAAAAACACGAATGTGGGAAGGTTCTGGTAATGGAAACCTGCCTTTAATTGCACCTGTTGTTAATTTTACCATCACCAAAACAGCTGACAATGAATAAATATCCTCTTTGCTACTTCACTGAGCAGATCAATGTGCCAGAGGTTTAACTGACTTAATAATAACCCCCAATTATAAAGTGTTCCTTTCATATTTTAGTAGTGTTTTTTAAAAACTTGAACTTTTTAGTTCAGTAAAGGAAGCAAAAAGTCTTAAAAACTAAAGAAGAGATCCTGACATCTACATTTGTACCTGCGCCATTGCCATCGCCGTCTAAGACCATAAATGACTGGCTTTGTTCTATCGTACAGAAGTAAAGCCGTATCTCTCCTACCGCGTAGCTACGTTCTTTTGGAACACTGTTTTAGTTCCCGCTTCATTTTCTGGGTTTCCCTAAACACAGTCAGTCATCACAGATATTCTTCATGAGCGCACCCCGCTGATGGGCTGACTCTTGCATTCATGTCACATGGTGGTCGGCTTCTTTCAGCTGTGTCTTTGATTTTCAAAGGGTCATCTGGTTGAGACGTTTATTGGATGTGTACTTCCAGCTTCTTGCAATGATAACAAATAAAGTTTCTAGAGAATAAAACATTTTTTTTGTCTGAACCCTAACAATGCTTTTGCACCGCCACTTCCCTTCCCTGCTTGTGTGCAAGCTTCAGTTTGTTTAGAATGTAACTCCATCCAAACAAAATTCTTTCTCCGCGCCAAATCATTCATAAACGTCAACACACAGTACAACACACTGATGTTACCAGCCGACCCGTTGTCCTGCATAGAGACAGACCCTTACTCTGCGATATTACTGATTACCAACCAGCTCAGCCAAACCAGCGCAGGATGTGTCCTTGAATGACAGAGGGCCCTTCTGTGTGTTAGCTCACACCAGCTGATGCCATTAATGCACTCATCACAAACCTCCGATAGTTTCTAGATACGGTTGTGTGAGTGCACCTCGGTGGTCTGGACAGCGTTACCGTCCATCAGCGCTGACTTATAAGGAGCAGGCGGGCGGATTAAAGGGAGTTGGAGGGGCGGGGGGTCTCGCTACTCAAAATAATGTTTTAAGTTTACACAAGGTGACATGTGTGCAGTTTAGCACATTCTTCTGAAACACCACATCGTTCACAATCCGCCATGTTGTTCTGCAGCAACGGTTGGCTGAGTCTGAGCAGGAAGTATCACACAATACAACAGGAAGTACACAGAGGTGAGAGATAACGCAGGAATGCTCTTCATCAAGCTGGCGGCACCGTTTGGAATATTTGAACGGTGTTTTTAGATTGTAATCTATGAAATGTTTCCTATTAATCCCATTTATGGGACATAACATCAACTAAAGCTGGCCCTCAGTTCTAAAACTTTGACTTTTACATTTGGTTCAAACCCATTTTTTAAAATCAGTATGAGAACCACAAAAACGGTCTCTCTCTCTTTTTGTAACAGCGTATTAGTGTATGTTCAGAAATTTGATATATAATTAGTTATTTAACGTTTTATAACATGACTTTTGCAGGTAAGTAGGCAGGACCTATGGTTACATATCTCTTCTCTGCAGTCTGTTTTAAAAAGTTCCACATGGAAGAACCTGTCAACACAAAATCATGACAACAGTAGAGATGATGCATGTTATTTTTACTGGTCGATGCACTCCATAGGAGCAGAAAGCTCTATTTACATGAGAGGTGGGCTAGTCTGGATCTCAGGGGGTCTTGATTCTGCACGTTCTAGATCAGTGTTTGGTCCTGGAGGGCCAGTATTCAGCATGCTTTAGTGGTTTCTCTGCTCCAACACACTTGATTCAGTGGTTGAATCAACTTGCAGCAGCTCATCAGGCTCTGCAGAAGCCTGTTAATCACTTGCTGACTGAAATCAGATGTGTTGAAAATAGGGTTAAAATTAAAACATGCCTTCAGGACCAGGATTAAAAACCACTGTTCTAGATGTTTCGTTGCTTCAGCACACCTGATTCTAATAATTCGGTAATTGGTTGACTTCTGCAGATCCTAAGGACATACTGTGGAGGTCATTTAATGATTTAAATCAGGTGAGCTGAAGCAAGAAAGCCTCCAAAATATGCAGGACAGAGACATTTGTGGAGCAGGAATCTCAACCTCTGATGCTGGCCCACACGATGAGCTACCAAACGTAAAATAACTAAAAAAAAAAAAAAACAATAAAACCTGTTCAGGTGTGAAAGCAAAGAGCCGCTAGCTGTAAAATGATATTATAGCTATTATGTGAATCAAACACAAGGGGTAAGTGTCTACGTTTTAAAAAACGTTTTAGGATCCTGCTCTGCAGCGTTTGAACCGTGATGAATGTGAAGCACCACTGCAGAAAGGAAGTGAAAACAAATAAAAAAGAATCATTCAGGAAACAGCAGTGATGATTTCACACTCATGATGATGATGTCAACACCGTCCAAACAAAAACAAAAACCAAACCATAGGGACATATTGTCTCACGTCAGACGCGGAGGAAAGGCCAAATGAAAGCTTTCATTTCGTCGTTCGGTTGTTCCATTTATAAGCGGGTTTCCATCTTCTGATGAAGTGTCGACAATCAGCTCTGCGTCTGCTGGTTCCATCAGTTAGTTATCGTCCTGGGACTGCCCAAGTCCCTTTACGTCTTCCTCAGAGTGATGGCTCCTCTTTAGTCGTCCTAATATAAATACACACATGCTTAAAGCAGCGCTGGTTGATTTAGTGCCATGCTGTTTTTACAACTGTAATAAGAGGCTGCGACAAAAAAAGAACTTGTTGATGTTTTGTCTGCATCTATAAGCCAAAAACAGGGTCTTTGAATAGAGCTTTTAACAGTAGGGCAAACCTTTTTGTCATGAGAGGCCATTGTGTCAAAAGCTGTTTGGCCAAGATAGTGGGTGTGGGAGTTTGGAGTCAAATCGGAGGGAATGTGTGAATAGTAACATGTGTGTGTGTGTGTGTGTGTGAAATAGTACCCTTAGGCTCTGCAGGGATCACACTGATTCACTGCCCTCTCCAGTTGTATACCCACCACTTACATGCATTATAAATGCCACATTCCTTCATATGGAGGTCTGGCGGCAGCCCTGTGGCATGCCTGGCCAGATAGCAAAAACACTGGAAGGGGTCAGAGAGGATACCATTACTCTGAGAGACAAATGACCATCCGAATAAAATGTGACTTCCTGAACATGGGAGCTGAGAGCTGTGTGGGGCTCGCTGTTCACAAATGTTGGCAGCAATCTTAGACGTTTTCCTGACGAGAAGATTTTATAAAATCCTGTGTTTGGTAGGTAATGGGGATGCTCAGGGAATATTCATAATGATTAATATTGCAATTTACATTACACATATTTAACATGATTATCCACTGACTTGATAAACACACTATGGGAACGCTGCGATGCAGGTTTGTCGAAATAAACCTTTAACCCTCTGATGTATAATGGTTACTACAGTGGACAAGGACTCCAAATTGTTTTTTTTTTTGCTATTAAGCACAGCTGATGAAGACTTTATTGCATTTGTGCCCCTCCATTTGGACTTCAGTAAGTCAAGCCAACATATTTCATGTTCAGAACGCACGCTGTCCACTGAGGTGGACGTGTGATAAATTATTTGTAAATTATTAAATATTACGAAAAATATTTGTTGAAATTTGTTTCATTCGCACCTAAAGATGAATGAAAAAATGTATTTAAAAAATCCTGGTTGAAGATTTCATAATTCATGCATCAAAGGGTTAAAGCTAGAAATAGGAAATAATATTAATAATAGAAATGTAGTTTATAGAACTGAACAGGGGCGGTTTTAGGACTGAAGAAGATCCGGGGCTTAAGACTCACGCGTGCGCGCACACACACAAACACACGTGCACGCGCACGCACTCACGCGCGCGCACACACACGTGACACGCACTAGTCAACATCATATTTGTCTTGTACCACATAATTTTTAATCTGAAGCTACATATTAAGCATTTTCAGGGCAGAGTATTGTTCCTGTTAGTGTTTAGTGTGAGATGATGGTAAATATTCCCTTTCTTTCTCCAACAACTTAACCTGATAGTAAGCTAACTTTAGGCAAACCAGCAGCACAACAAATATTTTCAAATAAGACTCACAAACCTGAGTCAACACCAGTCTCATCAAAGCTGGGGTTCTGTCGTTGTACTTTTGGTCTAAAAAACGTCCTTATGTCCATCTTCACTCATGCGTTTCAGGCAGAGAGTGTAGAAGAAGCCGGCTGCTGAAGGGCTTCTTCTTCAGTGGTGGAGGCTCAGGCAGGCTGTATACAAACTACTGCCAGCTGCTCCATCTCTGTTGGACTTTGGTACTGCATGTTACTTCCGCGATTTAGATCCGGGGCTTCAGCCCAAGTAGCCGGGCCTAACGCCGCCCCTGGAACTGAAATATATTGGGTAATGTTAAAATGACAAATCACTAGTTTATTTTGATCATCTGAAATAAAAAATTATGAAGAGATCAAACTGGCTTTTGCCTTTACAACGTTCCAGCAGAGGGCAGTAGACATGTGTGGGACTGGATGTGGAAGGTTTCTGAAGGTACTAATCCTGATAATCCCCCTGGCTGATTTAAGGCAGGATTTAAGAGGTTTGATTAAAATTGGCGAGAATAATCTAAGAGTGCTAAGAAAAAGTGCAGCTCTGCAGAGTGCACTAGACTTGTTGGAAAGGCCATCAGGTGGACAGAATATATTCTAAGTTAATCTGTTCTTCCTGTGTTATTCTTTTTTTTGCCTTTAGACCACACACACCTACCCACATCCCTGTTAACTCTGGGTAATTCTTAGTGAGTTGAATACTCATTGCTCAGCCCTGCATCCTTGTTCTGCGTGCCCCTGTGCATTGCTGTATGGCTACTTCTGTTCACCTGAGAATAAAGAGGCCAAGTTGAAATGAAGCCTGAACTTGTGTTCTTTCAGACACCCCAGGAAGACACCCTTTAACTCCCTCCCTGATACAGCCCATCTGCCTACTAACAACGGGCAACTTTACAGGACTTTATAACTATGGTCTATGTTCACATTTTTCATTCTTTTCAAATTGTAAAATTTTGATTGAACGCTGTTTTACCTGTTTTCTGACTGTATGAATCTCACAATATCTAGAGTTTCTAGGATTGATTTACATGACCATTGGAGTAATTTGGGGGGGGGGGGGGGCACATGTCCCCCCCACTTTTTCCAAAGTCAAGTTTTGACCCCCTGCACTTTTTACCATCCAAAAACAATATTACGCTATATTAAATTGACACCGGTTGAGCTCTAGGACCAAGCGGAAAACAACCGTTTGTGTTGAAGCCTGTTTCCCATTAGAACTCTCTCCCCCCCCCCCCCCCCCCCCCCCCGTGTCCCCTCCACTTCTAAAGTGAAAATTACGTCCTTGTACGTAACATTAAAGTGGCAGCGTTGTGCTTTTAGGTAGTAGTTAAACCTGCGATGGAGTGGCAACCTGTCAAGGGTGTACCCCGCCTGTTTACCCGATCAATGCTGGAGATAGGCACCAGCCCCCCGCGACCCTAAGTGGACAAACGGTATAGAAAACGGATGGATGGATTATAAAAGGCCCCAATGTCAGACCAACTTAGAATAATGAATTAATCCAAGAAATAAGATTGTAATATTCAGATTTGAGTTGAAAACACATGTAGCCAAAGGTTAGAATGCCTTCTCCAGGTCAAGGGTCAGGTCCTGCCCCGGGAGGAGTTTAAGTATCTCGGAGGCTTGTTCACGAGTGAGGGAAAGATTGATCGGGAGTTCGATAGGCGAACTGGTGCTGCATCAGTAGTAATGTGGGCGTTGTACCAATTTGTCAAGGTGAAGAGAGCTGAGCTGGGAGGCAAAGCTCTTGATTTAAAGGTTGATCTGCGTTCCAACCAACCCTATCTATGGTCATGAGCTTTGGGTAGTGACCAAAAGAACAAGATTGTAGATACAAGTGACTGAAATACGTTTCTCTGCAGAGTGGCCGGGGTCACGGATAGGGTGAGAAGCTTGGTCATCTGGGAGGTGGATGAATGGACCAAGTTGCTATAAAAGCAGAGAAGAGCTGTAACGTAAGCCAAGATGTGCAAACAGGGAGTTAGCGTTGAGAAAAAAAAGTGTGCTTTTCGAAACATTCATGCTAAAAGAAATTTGTCAACTTGAAAATTTGTAAATCTCTGAAAGTTTCAGAAAAACGCCCAAAAAATTCAATGCTGAGATCCCAGAATTGCTTCATCCTCGTGGACTCTGTCTCTGTGACCTCTTAGTAAACAGTGTCAAGAATTTTACACCTCCTCTAAAATACTTGTATATTTAGACAAACAGGTTTACTGGAGATACAGGACACTGTAGGAAACACATCACTTGCTGTAAAAACCTGTGCGTGTGTGTGTTTGTGTGTGTGTGTGTGTGTGTGTGTGTCTGCATTAGTAGGTGTTAGAATGAGCGTATAGATGTTAGCATGAAGAGGTTATTTGTAGTTTTCCAGTTTTCGTTACTGTCCTCCCGCTCCAGACAGATTAATAGATGTACATAAACACACAGCTGCTCATTTGGAGGTGTTTTGCGACTGTTTTAACAAGAAACATGCCCCCCCCCCCCCCCCCCCCCCCCACACACACACACACACACACGCAAACACTGAATGGATTGACAGTAAACACCCATAAGGGCTGGTGATCTTTGCATCGTAAGGATCCTTTACAACAATTTCTTCCCCTAAAAGAGTGAAATGATTCACTCATGTTGCTAAGTGCTTGTGATGAAAACAATAAATGGACCGTCCACTCAGCAGCACCGGCTGGCTCAGGACTTCCTCTCTTTCATGACAAATCTATCGTCTACTATGAAAAATCTCAGACAGGCTGGAACACTCAGAAACACCTCACCACCCTTCCTTCTTGTAGATGAGAAATGTTTCAGAAGGACTTGAACATGTGTTTGTATTCAGTGTGTGTGTGTGTGTGAGAGAGAGAGAGAGTGGAACATAGGATTTTGGTGAAACAGGAAGCCCGAGCAGGCTCTTACATTGGAGGAATTTCCTGCCAGTGAGATGTGTATCACTGTTCTGCTGTTGGACGAAAGAAAGCAGGAGAATGGAAAGGTTTTTTTTCTATAATAAGCTTTCAGGTTGGCAGCTTTGGTAACTCTTTCGCATCTAAAAATATAACTTTACTCTGAACCTGTTTATTCATCACCTGGACTTTCATCTGAGATTCTCAGAAAATCAGCTCAAAGGACAAAATAGGGATTTGAACCCTGGGATTGTTGTGAAAAGGGGATTTATTGCCATACCTGTCGTCGGCTCTATTTGCTGTCTGTCCCAGAGTGGTAAAACTGTTTGTTAAATGAAAAGCAGGTTAATGGCAACATCAAGTTGTCCATACCCAGTAGAACTTATCAATATCAGTTGTTTGTGAAAACAATATAACTAAAAGCCCCTCGTAATGATCTGAGAGTAAGAGCATCTCTAATCTTTAAAAAAATCCTGTAAACCTTTCCCACTTCCCAGTGTGGCTGAACGGCTAGGGCTAGGGCTAGGTTCTATCACAAATGGCTCTATAGTGGTTGGGCTCTGTACAGGACACAAAAACAACACACTGCGGTAACAAAAGACATGGTCGCGATATTAGCTTCTTTTAGAAAACAATGCCGACAATTTGCCACAACAACGAGCCGGCGTATGAGAGCCTCAGGCCATTTATAAGTGGTATGACCGTGGCGGTAATAAGGCACAGCCATGCCCTATTTACAAAAGATTACACAACAGTTAAAAGGGGGTATGAGGTCGGTCTCTCAATGCTGCAGACTTCCGTTAATCTTGGACATGACTTGCTTTTTATTGCAAGCCGAGCTCCTTAAGTTTTTTTTAACAAGCTGCCCCAAAAGGTGTCTCTCCTCCAAAGTCCCAGTACACTATCTGGTGATCTGACCTCAAGCTCTAACGGAGAGAAGCTTCCGGAGCTCTGCACCGCTCCAGTTTATAATCTCAGCTGGTCCTGTTAACAAAAGCGAAACGTACGGCCCGTGTTTGTTTTAATTTTTGTTCAATTAGTTGCCGGCCAGAGCTTGACAATAACTCTCCACTCGATCACGACACCTCCCCCTGTTACATCAAGGTGTAATATGCATTTACTAGTCTGGCGTTGCGGCAATATTACTACCAAGTGTGGATGGATACACTGTGGCAGTAGTATTACGCTGATTTGCCGGCATGGTGTGTCTTCTAAAAAGGGCTATTGAGCACCCTGCTCAGTCTGTGCAAACTGACAGAAAGACACCTGGAACAGGATTACCCCCGCTGCACACTGGAGGCATCAGAGGCGCGGAACGGCACTGCTTCAAATAGAATCCACTATAGTCATTATAGTAGTAATCATACTATGGAGTGTTACAAACCAGCCGCGCCGCTAAAGATGAAGAAGAAGAAAATATCATTTCTATAGCGCCTCTCAAGATAAAAATCAGGAGACGCTTCACAAAAACAAAAACAAAAAATATAAAAATTGTAAAAATATAAAAAAGCATTTCGAAAATGTTTAAAAATATATTTAAAATGAGCAAGAATAAACAATTGCGATTTAAAAGAAAAAATGTTAAGAAAGAGAGAGAGTGAACAGGAAAGAGGGATATCAGTGGATCCTGAGGAAGGTGGGATAGGTGGGGAGAGCAGAATAAAGATAGAGTGGTGAAGAAGGTCATACAAAAGCCAGCTTGAACAAGTGAGTCTTCAGCTGCTTTTTGAAGGAGACCACTGAGTCCGCTGATCTCAGGCTCAGGGGGAGAGAGTTCCAGAGTCTGGGGGCCACAGCAGCAGATAATCTGTCACCTTTGACCTTTAGCCTGGTGCTGCACAACCAGTAGGCTTTGATCACTGGACCTCAGGGACCTGCTGGGGGTGTAGGGACTAAGAAGATCACCAATGTAAGATGGTGCTTGTCCATGTAAGGCCCTATAGACCAGAACCAGGATCTTGAAATGAACCCTGAAGTTGACTGGAAGCCAGTGAAGCTGGAGAAGAAGCGGGGTGATGTGGGTGTGTTTGGAGGACTTGGTCAGAAGCCGAGCACAGGCATTCTGAACCACCTGTAGACGGTTCAGGGAGGTTCTGCTCAGACACGTGAAAAGAGAGTTACAGTAGTCTAAGCGTGAGGAGATGAAGGTGTGGAGAACTGTCTCAAGTTCAGAGCGGGACAGAATGGGACTCAGCTTAGCAACGTTCCTGAGATGGAAGAAGGAAGAGCGAACAAGAGAACTGACATGAGAATCCAGGGTGAGAGCTGGGTCAAAGGTCACGCCAAGATTCCTGACAGAAGGTTTGGTGTGGGAAGCAAGCTGACCAAGAGAGTCTCTGACTTTGGGAACCAGCTTGTCTGGGGCACAGATGAGGATCTCAGTCTTATCTTCATTCAGCTGAAGAAAGCTCCCAGCCATCCAGGTTTTGATAGAGTCTAAGCAGGTGTGTAACAGCTGCAGCTTAGACATCTCATGGGGCTTAAAGGAGATGTACAGTTGGATGTCATCTGCATAAAGATGGTAGGAGATTCCTTTGAAGGATGGAATCAGATTCTATTTTTTCCACGAGCTGCTTCTGGGATGCATCCATTTCTGCAGTTAACATAGGGCTAGACAGGAAATCACACAGTTTCAGTGCGCAATCCCCAGTTATTTTCAAAACAAAAGTGCTGCAGCGATGCTATTTCATGTGTATGTGAAGCTCACGTGTGACCCTATGGCTAATTTACTCCCAGTATCATTCCAGAAGTGCAGCGGTGTGTTTTCATGGCTTTCATCCTGGCAGTAGAGAGGAACGACATCATAAATGACATCAACATATAACAACGCAATTTCCTTCTTTTTGGTTTAATAGCAGTTTGCATAAACAAACCGTAACCTTTGAAGTCTCTAGGGATTTCTTTTGATCTCGCGAGTTGAGCGAGGAGCACGGCAGAGAAGCTGCTTCGCTGCTGAGACTCTTTCGGTGTGCACTTGTGTTCAGTGACTGTCGTGAGTAAACCGTTCCACTGCTGTTCCGCATCGCTGATGCTTCCAGTGTGCAGCAGGGGTAAGGGAATGAGAGACAAAACACTCTAGAACACCAGTGACCAAAGGTCTCTGACCTTTTTGTCTTTAGCCTGGCTCGGTACACTTTGAGCCACAGCAATGCTGGCATTAAAAAAAGAGGCAGCAACCTGGTACCCGTCACAAGTGGAAATGCCTTGAAACTGGGTTGAAGTGAATAGTCATGCAGATCGGTGCAAGTGGGAAAATGCCGTCAGACCCCAGTTGGTCCAGGCAAAAGACCTCTTGAGTTTGATTTGGTTGAGCTGGAGGTCTCTTCCTGTTCATGAAAGCTGTTTCTGGTTGTCTTGAGTACAGAGTCACATTTTACGACAACTAAAAGAGTTTACCTCATGCAGCTGGCTGGAGACCATGGCGCGCTGCTGCGCCCGCGTTGTTTATTCTGTTATTGTTACGGGTGCTTGTCTTGCAATGTGAAACGCTTGGTCTCAGATTTTGTAAGAAAAATAATAAAATGTCCCCCCAAAATACGACTTATATGTTTTTTTCTTCTTCATTAAACATTTAATGGCTGGTGCGACTCAGGAGCGACTTATAGTCCAGAAAATACGGTACTGAAAACTTGCTCAAAGCAAAATATATTTTCATTGCAGAAATAAATTATAAACTTACCAATTTAATACTTTTTTAATCAAGGTACTTTTCATGAAAAAGCGCCGCAAACCTCCACCTAAACTTCGTGTGAGCTTCAGGTTGATGGGCGTTCCACTCCGGTTGGGTTGAAGCTAGGTAGCTAAATCCGTTAGCTTAGCTCCCACCTCTGCGTTAGCTTTGGATTAGCCAGGGTTAGCTTCAGGTTAGCTTGTAACTAGTTCGACCAGGTGTCGTCAGTTGATCCCAGCCTTACAGCCCCACCCTCAGCTCCTCCTCTCTTCCCTTTTATGGAATTGTCTGGGCTTGACGGAACCTGTGACACGGTCAAAATGGCGGTGGTGGCCACCTCCCATTTTAACAGAAACCTGAACTTGATATCCACGGTTTTACTTTTGGCACACTTTGAAATCAGTTTTGCTGTAAAGTAGTGTTAAATAAACCAAACTGATATAAATTTAATGAAATTGAATATTTTCTGATTTCACAACTTCACATAACGACACCAAAGCTTGGATGCCTTCTTGTGATGTTTGAAGAGTTCTTGTCCTTTTGTGTTATAACACAGAACAGATAGAAACATGGGCACACATTTATAGATGCATAAATGTATTTTTATATGCCAGGCGTGCACGAGCGACTGTTTCTAAAATAGTTGTCCAGCTGTGTGAGGCCCTGCAAAATGTTCTATGTTTTGCTGCAGTTCAGATCTGTTGCCATGGCAGCTAGGTGATTATGTCAAAGCCGAGGCATTGGAATAAAATCACGCCCCCTTTTCTAACGGAAAAGCCTGGGTGGAAAATACTGTTCAGTTAGCCAGAGCAATTCACCAAAAGCAGAACAGGCTCCGGCCTCAGGGCTGGAGGATAACTAATAAACGAACTGACTCGTGGTCTCTGTGGGCGAGTTGTTACTGGATGACACAAACACGTCTGAGGAAAAGGAGAAAAGACTCAAAGGGAATATTTCTTCTATCTTAAATGTGACACTTTAACCGATCAAATAGATTTTTGTGGGCTGACAGATAAGATGAAAGCTGTTCAGTCAGGTAAAACGAAAAGAGGACAATGAGATGATACTGGCTGCTTGTTTACCCCCTCAGTCTGCAGGTCATCCGCGGTGTCACCTCTGACAGCTTCAGACCTTCAAAATGTCACAAAAAAGAAAAAATGTGGAGTTTTTTAGTTCATCATTCATTCATTTCTCTCCTTTATCTACAGTCTCTGTAAGCTAGAGCCAACAGCTGTGATCTGGCCCCTCCAGACACCCTGGATTTCTCCCACCAGCCTGCAGTCAACACTCTGCTCATGGTGGGGTTATAAATACGAGCAGCACTTGAGTTCATGTTGCTGCCACACAGCCAAATTTGGCTCCTGTGTTCAGTCTCTCATGGCTTCACTCGAATCAGCTAAACCAACAGTCACTAATTCCAGCAGGCCTGGACCGGGTTATTAAAGGTCTCATTGGTGCAAAGCACTTGCTTTTCTGCAGCCTGACCACTTTTCTCAGCTGTGACTCCGAATGTTCCCACACCCTCTCCTCGTGATCACCACCAGGGCACATCATATGGCTTGTTCACATCAGCACTGTAATTAGACAGAAATACGCACGGCTCAAGAGTGGCTGATAAAAGTCTAATTAGCGTGGAGTCATGAGTCGTTGCTTTAGTTTTTAATTTACAGAGCGGAGCAGAAGCTTCTCTCTGCTGATATAAAATAATGCAAAAGTTGTTCCATGATTTTATCAGGATACCTTTGATCTGGGGAGGCCAGTTGAAAGATAAAACCAAAGGCAGGATTGTCGGATCATTGTTTGCAAGCTGATAATCCGTCAGTGATGAGAAAATTTTCTTTTTTTCCTTGAGAATTTCCCCCTTCTTTTCCCCCTTTTTTCTAGGGAATCACAAACTCCTCCTCCTCGTCCAAACTTTGGTTGTGGGAACTCCCTGCGCTGTGGAGCATGACTAGGTGAGCAGAGGAGGCGTGGGTTCTAGAGCTGGAGCTGACGGAGCATTCAGGTCCTGAGCGCGCAGATAGCTGCAGTTTTAGTGAGAAGCCCATGAGGATTGATCGGCGGGTTGAAGACTAAAGTTTCATTCTGGTGGATTAAAATGGGTTTGAAACGAGCGCGCGTAAAGACGCCGGGGCCAGCAGCCCTGCTCGCCCGCTCGTCCCTCTGCCTTATCGGACTCTTTGTCACTTTCTCTCACCCTGCCTGCGAGGCATTCAACCTGGCCGTAGAAGATCCAGCGGTTTACAGCGGACCAGAGGGGAGCTACTTCGGATATGCTGTAGACTTTTATCTGTCTGAATCTGCCAGGTGAGTTTCGGACAGAAACACAGAAAACCCTCCACATTTATTCCAGTTTTTACGCAAAGCTGTTGCGCATGCCGTGCAGACTTTCCACTGGATTGATGGTTTTATTTCCCAAACTTTAGATCATCGGCAGCTCTCTGTTAAAGTGACAGCGCCACATATTTCACCTCCAGTTATTGTCTTTGTTGGATTAGGCTCTAACATTAAATCAGAGATTCGTGCGCACCCGGGACGCGTGTTTTACGCACATCGCACACACCCTACGCGTGAACACAACTGTAATTGAATCTATCCTAGTACGCATGTGTTCTAAAAAAACTCTCGGAATTAATCCATGGTGGATATATGATCATAAAATGTGAATTATGTAAGTAAACATAGATTTGAAGACAAATTTGAATTTTCTCTGCCTGAAATAACCTCAGCTTCCATCGGCTGTTGGTGTGAAGGCTCCATCTGGCTCTGGTGCTTCTTGGCTCAGTGCAGAAGTGATCCATGTGACAGTGCATGCTAGGACAGTCCCAACATTCGGAGGGGTTTTCGCATCAGATATTTTGGGAATTTAAACTCTTGCATACATGCTTGTGGTCATGTCTGATGCCAGAGCTCTGAATATAAATGGTGGGGGATTGGAGAGAATGAATTATTAGTTGCTGTCACTGATGAGTCTTAGATCTAGGTTCAGTTAACAAAGGTCTCAGTCAGACGTCTTCAGACTTCCTGGCTGCAGGACATCATAGTTCTACCATCCAGCCTGCTGAGATTTGAGACGTGGCTTTGTGCCCAGTGGGCCACCAGTTTCCTCGTTTCTCCTCTCCCATTTCCCTCGACAGCAGGCAGGCACTCAGACTTCTCCCTCCTTTTCACCCAGGCCTTCTCTGTCTCTTTAAAAGCCAGCTGCTGTTGGTTTTAATATCTTCTCTGGGAAGCAGGGGCTTTAGAGGAGAACCGTATGATTTAGGATGTGATGCCTGCATGCACAGACCCTTCTCCCTCCCACACGTCCATCCTTTGCTGATGTCATTTTGTAGGGCTTTTTAATTCATCCATCAGCCAGACCTTCCCCCACCACTCAGCCCCTCTCCCCCATCATCTCCTCAGACACAGTCGACGTCATCTCATTAATCTGAGCATTCTTACAGATGAGACACCTCTCTCAGGGGGGCAAAGGCGCTGGCTTGTATGAGCAAAGCAGAATAAGCTTTTAAATGTGTGGAGACTTTTTTGCAACTCACTGCTCTGTAATTTTCAGTCTAATGTGTTCAGAAGTCAAAAACTTAAAACCTCTGAGAAGGGCAGATTTAAGACCAACACATCCCTTTATCTCCAGACCACATGCATCTGCCACTTGTCATCCACAGTTTTTCCAGACCTTTATACATAAAACGTATCTGACATGGAATGGTTCTGTGCTATCTGTTCTTTCAGCAGCGCATCATGCTCGCGCTGCCTCGGGGCTGTGGGGGAGTAGCTGCGAGGTCAGCTGAGGGTTGGACAGAGAGATTCTTCTTGTCCAAAAGAGCCGATGTGGATCTAGAACCAAGCATGCCAAAAAAACAACCGAACAGAAACAAGCGTATGTCTCGTTAGTGCGCCGGGATGAGAAACGGGGCAGATGTGGGGCAGATGTGGCAGCAGAGGCAGAGAATAAGGTGCTGTCAAGCTTGTGAGGAGGACAAAGACGCACTTTCACTAACTTTGATGGTTATCATTGACAACTAGTTTATATGTGTGAGTCTGTCGTGCCCTTCAGCCTGAGGAATAAATTTAAAAAGGACTCTGACAAAGGGCCCACCATGGTTGAAGGCCTGGGGACAGCGTGGCAGTGTTCGCCAAATACACACAGCAAGCACAAGGGGAAGCATTATTATTGGTCCATGCACAGCCTTATTTCCTCCTTGCACCTGAGCCATTTGGACTCTTGAAATACGATCGTCCCATCAGACAGTTATTACACAAAGTATGTCGTTTTTATGCAGCAAGTAGGACCGATGGACACCAATCAGACGCTAAAGTCCAGCTTGGTCACCCATCACAGTAAATAATAAAACTCATTATTCATGGTTAGCACTGCACTGATATTTTTGACAACTAGTAGTTGTAGTAGATGACCAAAGTTGTTCACAAGTCTTCAGGCTAGAGGTCGACTGAGATTGTTTTTTCTATTGCTGATTCCGGCATTGATTTGTAGGAGACACGGTCAGTCGATGGCCGATATCCAGACATTTTCCACCTTATTTTTATGTTAAAATGTCACTAATGACATCAAGTTTTAAACCCTGAATTTACCAAACTGTTAAATAAGTTTGTGCACTGCTCAGTGTTAAAGTCAGACACCTAAATAAAGGTAATTTACAGTGTTTATTATGCAGATGTTATTAGCTAATGTAAAACTACACCTGCAACAGCACCAGGCTGCCCGAGTATGCGCCTGACTTTATATCAGCTTTACTAAAGGACAAATATCGGCCGATGCAGGTGTATAAAATATGGTAAATATCGGCCCGATGTATTACCCGACCGATATACCTCGACTTGAGGCACATCACTATGCTGCATATGTGGTCAATATGCTTGAATCAGTGTTCAGATGCTGCAGTCTGATTCCTGTGAAAAACCATTTTAGAACATACGTCATTGTTTTTGACAAACTATTGATAAAACAGAATAGAACATGTTCCAGTAATGTAACGACCGTCTAGGCCACTGGATCCTAAAGCTGGGGGTCAGGACCCCACTGTGGGTCGTGAAACACCGGGTGGGGGTCTTGAGATGATCCACAGAAATTAAATTAGCTTTGAAAATCATTACCATTGCCAAGACTGGCCTGAACCTTTACATACTGATTAAAAATCAACTATCAAAAGATTGTATTTTGAATTAATGGTAGTTATTAAATGGGTTGTTAGCTGTTACTTTAACCACAATTAGTTGGGGTCAAAGTTGACTTTATTTTTGGTCAAAAGATGAGAAGTTTGGGAAGCTCTGATGTGGGCAAAGACACTCCAGCCTCACAGTTCATCTACTTCATCTACAGGGCTTGGTACCACTGTGCATCCCTCCCTAGACAAATGACTCATGCATTTTTTTTTAGTAATCAATAACAGTTTCTGAAAATCTCTGAGCAATACCAGTGAAGACATAAACAGAATGTTACTGGTTTTATCCTGGAAATGTGTGACCGGGCTGGACTCAGCTCTGATTGGTGCAGGGCACGCCTGACTGGCTGATAGGAACTATGTGACTCAGCGGGAGTCTACCACTCGTATGATTTTCTCCCGTAGCAAAGTAGTGAGTGTATTGTACTGGTCACTGGTAAAGGTCACAGGTCAGGGACTGTTGACAGTAACAGACCCGGTCTGGTGTTTATGAACACGTGTCCATGTTTCAGTGAAGCACATTAGGTCACAGAGATAGTCTGACTGAGTTTACCCTCTTCAGTAGGGTTAGAACCAGACTAACGCTGGCATTTAGTCAGACTTTCTTTTGGTCGCTAAAGCCACCATCTTTTCTCGTTCTCTCTTTGGTTCTTCTCCACACAGTCCTCAGATCCATCTCTGCTGTCGTTTCACTGGTGTTCCTTTTTAAATCAAACCCGGGAGTGTTTGAACTGCAGGAGCACAGCTTGTATATGTGGGTATCCAAGTTTTGTTTCACCCAGGTTCTTGTTGCGTGCAGACAAAGAGGCTCTTTGTCTCGTGTTTACTGTATTCCTTCGCAGGAGCTCTCACGATGGCTCCCTTCTAGTTCTTTCCTAATATTTACTGGCCTTCCTTAAAGCTGCTTTAATTGTCCCTGTTAAACGTTAACAAACAGACCAGCAGGTTGCTAAAGTTGCATGGATATATGACATCGATGGATTCCACTCTGTCCCAAACAAAGTGCCTTTCTCGCTTCCCAGTGGTGTGTGAGTATAGAGGCTTCCCACTTTAAGCTTGTCCTTGATGGTGTTGATGTGTTTAAAGGGCCCGTGGACCCGCTGCTGCTTTGGCTTGGGAATGCCCCGAGGACATCATGCCTACTTTGGAATGGAGTTGCTCTGGGTCGGATGTAATCTGTGTTCGCCTGCAGGCCTGGTTTGTTTTAGTCCATGGAAATCTGATAAGACTAACATGATGCCACGGACTCCCTGGGAAATATAAATAAAACGGGGCGAACTTCAGATATTTTAAAAGGAATTGACGTATAAAATGTCCCTCTACATTTTCGTGAACGTGTTTCTGCTGATGCGGGTTCTGCAGGAGTTTAGATTAGTTGTTCAAACAGCTGCAGCCCCCGCCACCATCATGGCTCTAAATAAAACAGTCTTTCTCTCCTGAGGTGAGACCACTGGACCCCCTGATGAGGTTGGTCATTGTGGGAGGTGTGAAGCACCAGCAGTTAAATCCCCTGCAGGGGCACTCTGGGGCAGTGGGAAAAGAGGAGCTGTAATTGTTGAGGGGGTTGGGCAACTTTTGGGTTGGGGGCCATGAAGTCATTTTGATCTTTTTCAGCAGCAGCATGATGCTTGAAATTTCTCACACAGCAGATATGAAGTAAGTGACTCCAAAAACACCCCCGGTACGAACATGTAAGGTTGTGGACTGCAGTTGGTGTCAACTAGCCCAGTCACTCACCAGACTGGTGTCTGCTGAGCAACATAAACTCCACACTTTTGCTGCATGGTTAGTTAGGGTTAGCCTTGTTTTCTGTCAGCAAGAACGTCACAGGTTTGAACCCCGGCTGCAGCTTTTCCGTGTGGAGTTAGCATGTTCTCCCCATGCATGTGCAGGTTTTCTGCGACTGCTGCGGTTTCCGCCTGCTGAATAAATAAATACTCCTAAACTTTTTTCCTTTGAGACAATAAACATGGTTGTGTGCATTCCTCAGATCGTGCTGCTGTCAGTTCTAGTCCACCTGTTGCTTTACTGTAATATCCTTTTGAGAGCACAGAGGAAACTCTTTTTTTTTCTCTGGGATCAGATGCTGTGCAAAGCCGAGTTTATCTTTTCAGCACGGTTTTGTGTGGATCCAGATTTTCTATACATTTGTGAAGAGGACACGAGTCGCTCCAGACTTTAAGAGCAACATGTGGGTCTTTTTCCTTTTGTTGTGGCAGTTGGGCTTCCCGTTCCATGTGATGGTGAAGAAAAAAACGAGGCCTCTACTCAGCACAGTAGACTCCAGTCAGCACACGCCGTCCCAGCATGCACTGTTACTCTCATCATCTCTGTGCTCCTGTACGGAGATGCAGACAGCGTGTGTTTGTGGACAGATGACCGTTCATATGATCTCACCAGGACTCGCACAGCTTCTGTCTGGCCTTAGTTTTGAGACCACTCGAGACAGGTCGCATGGCTCCACGCAGTCTAGATTAAGTCATCACACACTTCTTGTGTTTCTCACATCAGTCATCCAGCTGATCTCGGTCTCAATTGGCACCCTCTGACAAGAGAGCATTGCTGCAGTACAATATTAATACAATTTTAATATATTTAGTTAATTTTTTTCCATATTGCTGCTCCCGGTCGACCAAGTTGTCGACTGCAGGATCTGCCTCTGGCTCTCGTCAGGTTTCTGCGTCAGGCTTCTTTTCACTGATATGGAACCACTCCATTGTTTAAGTACGTGTTGATAACTTTGTGTAAAGTCCACAAGGCGCTGCGCCTGCTTACTTAGGTGATGGTGAGTTTTGAAGGTCACCAGTGCTGTTTCCACCCTCCCTCTTCCTCTGCCTGTGCGCCATGGCATTTGCTAAGCTGTGTTTATGACTGCAGATGGTGGCCGCAGCCGGCACTGGAAGCCTTAACAAATGTGATTTAGATTTTTTCCCCCTCTTTTTCGCTGAAAGCTGTTGTAATGGTCTTCAAGTGACATCAGCCTTGCAGCTGGGGTGGAAGACAATTAAAAGTGGAATGGAGGGGTGCTGGGCGAAACGGGAGAGTCGTTTTTTTTTTTGGAATTTGCCTGTTGACAACCTCAGTCCGTAACCTCACCCTAAACCGTATTAGCCGTGGCTGCACACAATAATGTCACATCAGCAAGTTCCAGGGCTCTGCATCAGCCTTCATTTCACAACCTCATATAAAACAGTGGTTACAGTCTGGTCATTAGTGTGTGGCGGTGAGACTCTTTTAGTAGAATTTCCTCTGATTGCTTGACTCTCAAATGAGACGGCGCTCCGTTTTAGTGGAGCTGTTTACACATTCCTCTCTTTCATTCAGATTAAATTCCAGTAGCTAATTAATGTTTAAGTGGCAGTTGGGTGGTGGAGATCATTAGTGGCTGCTGCTGTGTGACAGCTGATGGAAACGGGTAAACCTGCAAGTTCCTTTCATCAGCTCCCAGATTTCCCCAAGAAGACATTGCTCAAATATCTCTTCTGTAAAACAACTCAGTTGTTTCTTCAATGCAATTTGAATATAGCAAATAAATGAACTAGCGCATCTCTACTGGCGCTGATGCGTCTATGGATGTGTCTCCTAGATGGATTTTTTTTTTAGCCATTTAGAGGTTTGTCTCTGTTTAAAGGCACACATGGCACCTCTGCTTGCTTTTAGCACCGTCTAGTGTCGCTTATTAATTCTTTGTGGCCAAACAGAAAGCAAAATATTTCTCTTTGCTACGCATTCCTCTTTTTAACACCTTAAAGCCGGGCGTACACTGTGCGACTTTTTCACTTTTTGAGCTGATTTTCCACTCGTGCGACAATCCACGACATCGGGGCGAGTTTTGCGCCGAGCGGTCGTGTAGTGTACAGGGGGTTACGAGAGGCGATTAACACCACGTGACCAGCTGCCGATCAGCAGTCGTGAGGTCGCACGGACTTCTGGAGTGTTTAATATTTCGCTCGTCCCTCGTGAGGGTATCGCACTGTTGAAGCGGCGCTGCGAGCAGCTGCGACCCAAAACGTGTCAGAACCGCTCACGGCGCATGCGCAATCCTGCATCAACACCGCTCGCCCGCTATTTCCCTAATAACACACGCTGTTCGTTTTTGTTTCTACATGTTTTTTTTACTCACAAAGATTGTCAAGAAAGCGTGTTTGTCGTGTTCATGTCAAATTAAACTGATCACAAAACACAGATTTACTTTCTTTATTTCGTTTTCCTCATCCAACCCCCATAAATCCCTGTGTGTCCTCCTGCAGCACTCCCGAAGGACAACAGGCAAGACAAGGCAAGAAAGTCTGACGTGTTGAGTAAAAACTGCTATTTTTAGCATATTTTTAGGGCCGACGTGTTGCTACCAGACGTACAGTGTGAGCAGTCAGGTCGCATGCGAGAACTGGGTCGTGCAGTGTGAGCACATGACTCGTGAGATCTGCCCTGCGAGGAAGTCGTACAGTGTGAGCTGAAGCTGAGTGCTACGAGTGAAAAAGTCACACAGTGTACGCCCGGCTTTATTCTAACAGCTGTAGAGAAGATGTTCCTGCATTTAATTAGAAAACATAAAATGTGAAACATCACGAAGTATGAAATATCACCGTAATGGATCTTTAAGTAAATTTTGTCAGAAGATCGGATCTTTTTATTGCAGGGATTGAGCAACGCTTTGTATTAATTTCAAGAAAAGAGAGAGATTCAAGTTTTAAAAGTTTAAAGATTTATTACTAAACAAATGAAACTAGACTAACTTTAACACTAGGTGTATGGTGTAACTAAGGTGAGGTAAGACTGAGAATGGTGTGTGTGTGGAATGTTGTTCAGAACCAGCAAATCCGGAGAAACAATCAGTTCTGATGAGAGTGAAGATGATGTTTTGCGCTAGGCTTGGAGATTTATTACACACATTGAGACGCCATTCTGCCGGTCTACGTACCCTTGGCGGAAGTCCCCGTCTAGATCAGAAGGTGTAGAGGTCCAGCTTGGACCTTTCTGGAGCCGAAGCCTGTAGCACAGCCGCGGCTGCCGACCAGTCCAGTCTTTGAGATACTCCCAGGTCACGACAGTTTTATCGGCATCTAGCGAGACCCAAAAAGGGTCAATAAATTCAACATGAAAAGGAAATGCACTTCTTCAGTGTTTGAAATGACTGATACTTACATATGATACATCGTTTTATTGCTGCAATACTCTGTTGAATTAATTAGGCAAAAGAACCAGTGTGAACTTCTGCAACTCAAAACACTTTCAGCCACTCTGCTCAGAAATATTAAGGAATTATTTTAAATGACCTTGCTTAAAGCTTTCAATAAGCAGATCAATTAAAATGCTTGCGCTGCTGCAGGGATCTGCAGTCTGCAGTTTAATTTGTAGAAGGTTTATTTTATTTTGGCAAGTTAGGGGAGGAAGCTCATTTTTCAATATATTTGGGAATGGTTTGTTTTTTAATCATGGTTTTCGCCGACGAGAGACGTGCAAATAAAGATACACTACGGTATAGTCATCATTTGTATCCAATACACACTTAAGCTACTGGTGCAGTCCCATCGCTAATGTCAGGAACTGGGACTTCACTTTCATTATTCTTTTTTATATATTGAAAGAATCGGATCGGGACTATCTGCAGATTCTCGAAGTCAAGTGACTCGGAGTCGAGGGTAAAAAAATGCTATCAGGACATCCCTACAGCAGAACTCCCATCACGACTATTCTGATGTCTCTGCACTGGTTACGCATTAACTTTGGAGTTCATTTTAGAATCCCGACTATAAATTTCAAGGCTCTACCTGGTCAAGCTCCTCCCTATATTACTGAAAAGCCTTATGCTCCAGCCCGAGCCCTCAGCTCCACAAACCAGAATCCTCTAGAAGCTCCAAAGTCTAGACATAAAAGTTGAAGTGATCGCTCCTTCCAGGCTGTTGCACCCCGACTTGGATTGATCTTCCTTTACCCTAATGTGCTATTGGCAGTCTGGTCACTTAAAAAAAAACAGCTGAAGACCCTACTATTTAAAGCTGCTTTTACTTAAATCTTTTGCTTTCTTCATCTGTACAATGTTTTCTTATCTACCTTTATTTTAATTTTAAGATATTTTGCAGTGGCGCAGTGGTTAGAGCTGTTACCTTGCAGCAAGAAGGTCCTGAGTTTGCTTCCCAGCCTGGGATCTTTCTGCATGGAGTTTGCATGTTCACCCTGTGCGTACATCGGTTCTCTCCGGGTACTCTGGCTTCCTCCCACAGTCCAAAAACATGACTGTTAGGTTGATTGGTCTGTCTAAACTGTCTAAATTGTCCTTAGGTGTGTGTGTGTGCGATTGTTTGTCCTGTGTGTCTCTGTGTTGCCCTGCGATGGACTGGCTCTCTGTCCAGGGTGTACCCCGCCTGATTGCCCGTTGACCGCTGGAGATAGGCACCAGCCCCCACCCACCCACCCCCCCCACCCCCCGCGACCCTGCGTGGACGAAGCGGGTTCAGAAAATGGATGTTTTGTTGTTTTGTATTTATGATCATGTCATGACTTTATGATTTATTTTGTTCCTTGTGATTTTTCTTTCTATGATAAGTAAATAAACTTTACTTACTCACTTCAAATTGACTGAAATGTCTCGTTAAAGTATATCATTCTTGTGGCGTGCACCAAACTGGGATATTTCACATTTGTCTTCTTGTCTTGTTTCACTGGAGCTGCAGCATGAACTCAGCCCACCTCATGAGAATGTCTGCCCGCCTGAACAGCTGAAGCAGAGACCCCCCCCCCCCCATAAAATATCTTTGCATGGCTCGCGCACACACACACACACACACACACACACACACACACACACACACACACACACACACAAAGGAATTTCTAATGCAGCACGTAGCCGGCCACAGACGGAGAATCTTTAAATTCAAGAACACAAAAGCTCTAATGTTGAAACTCCAAGCAAACCGAAAACATACAACAAACAGCAGGGGAGTGTTTGGGAGACCCAGACCCTCCCCAGATAAGAGGCCCCTTAAATGCAAATTTTTTCCTCATTAATGGAGCTCTCTCTCTCTCTCTCTCTCTCTCTCTCTCTCTCTCTCTCTCTCTCTCTCTCTCTCTCTCTCTCTCTCTCTCTCTCTCTCTCTCTCTCTCTCTCTCTCTCTCTCTCTCTCTCTCTCTCTCTCTCTCTCTCTCTCTCTCTCTCTCTCTCTCTCTCTCTCTCTCTCTCTCTCTCTGTGTGTGTATGCACGCATTAGAGGGGGAATTTGTATTTGCACATCTGCATGCATCAGTGTAAAACAGTAAAAACCAGCCTCAGCTGCCAACTTTCTGATTAAAGCGAAAAAACCTTTTTATCTGTTTCCTGTAACTTTGACTCTTTGAAAAGCTGCCATCACCAGCTGTAGCTGGACTCCGCTCAGCTCTGATTAAACATAAAATGCTGCGGTTTTTGCTTTTGTCAGCCTTGTGCATCTTTCCCAAAGCAGTGTCATTTTATTACATACACGTGCTTGTAGATCATTTACTTTTCCTCTATAGAAGTTGTTTTTTTTTCAAGTTTGTTCAGAAACACAGGCCTTAAAAGTGTTAGTATAATTTGTGCTTGTGGGTTTGAAATGTGTTTTTCTTCAGACAGATGTGGATGAATTGTCAATGACAGGTGCACATAGTAACAATCTCATTGAACGTTAGAGCCTAGAGCAACAGGGTCTTCCGTTATAAAGGAAGCTTTCCTGTTATGTGTGTTATTGGTCTTTCTTCTGCAGTCTTTACTTGAGCTGACTTTTTAAACACACGACAGGCCAGAAAAATATAAGAGCATTTCAAAGACTCTTTTGTGATAATAACTTTGTTTCTTTGAACACGTCAGCATATTTTTGTCCCGTCCAACACAACTCACTTTTTTGTCCTCCGCATTCTGATCTGAGGTAGCTAGGGTTAGGATTAAGTTTGTTTTCCTCAAACAATCTCCAAACTTGTCCTGCATTGTCTCACCTAATGTAACAAGAGTTTAGTGAGAAGAATGACGGTAGGTTACGAGGCTGTATGTTGCACAGCTTGGGGTGGCAGGATGCTAAGTTTAGTCTAAAGGTAATTGTTTGTAAACTATTGGGAAATCTAGGCCAGGAAAGGGTGCGCTCTTCCTGCTTTTAAGCGCTCTAGACATTGTCTGGTCTCAGTGGTCCCTTGCCCAGATCAGAGTGACTGGCGCTGCGTCTGGGCAGCTTGTTGGGTCAAGCGGTTCCACAATGAGGTAATGGTGAAACCATCCACTTAAACCACATTATCTACTGTAGAATCTTTCTTCCTGCACTTATCCTAGTCCAAAACTTGATTGTCTCCATTATCATATCATCACTCTGTCTTTTCCTGATCCCTTTCATCTCTCAGCTCTGCCCAGTGTGCTCACCTGTAAACTGCCTCCCTGATTTTAGTGCCTTTTGAAGTGGCTTGGCTGCCTTTTCTGTAGCCGTACAACTCAGCTCCAAGGACACTTCTTCAGCACCCCAGCTGTAGAAACAAAAGTGTGACTCCACTTAGCCTGTCTGCTCTCTTGTTTTCCTGTTGAATCATGGCCCCCCGGGAGAATGCGTGACCATGTAAGTGTTTCTCATTGTGCCTCTGAACAAAGTTCAAGTGCAGAGAACGGGTCTGCTAGGGTCACATGTGCTCGTGTGATAGTGGCAGGTTTCAGCAGTGGCGTGAGAGGTTAAAAACCCGATCACCTCTAGCTCTCTGGCTGCGGGATGAGCACTGCATCATGTTTGAAGCTGCCGGGAAACAGACCTGGAAGGCACCAGGCTGAGAGCCAGAAACCTTGGTAAAGGTCTGGCAGCTGGTGAAGTGGCTGAGCTTTTGTTATTTTTTAACCTCTGAACCAAACCACGGTTGCCTGTGTCTCTTTTACAGCGCAAGTTTGGTCGTTGGTGCACCAAAAGCCAACACAAGGCAGTTGAATGTTACAGCGGGAGGGTCTGTGTTCTACTGCCCGTGGAGTCTAAGCCAAGCAGACTGTCACACCATCGACTTCGACACAGAAGGTAAGACTTGTGATTGCTACTCCCACGTTTGAGACGGTGCTGGGAGAACATGTAAAACGAGTGTTAGATATCTAACAGCAGACATGGAGCAGATTGAAGAACATCTCATAGAAGAAGTCTGATGACGTCAACAATCATGCAACCTCCCATGGTAGACTTTTGTTACGTCCCCGACATGAGATGGTAAAATGTGAAGGCTGGGGATAACATAAAAACTGGCGGAGGAGTTTAAAATGGGTTTATTTGTACAAAAAGGTATTAAAATCACAAGCAAAATGATCTCTCTAAAAGGTTAACATCACGAATTATCAACTACAAAAACACCTGGTAGAAACTTAAATTAAAAGTTTCCCGAAACGAAGGTGTTCTAAAAGCCCGAAGTTGATAAAAGTCCCAAACAATTTACTAACTAAAACACCTGGTAAAAGCTTATTTTAAAAGCTTTACCCACACGAAGGTGTTTAAAACCAAAGTCAGTGAAATTGCACAAACCAAGTTAACCTTAAAACCCAAACACACAAAAGATCCCACTGGATCATCCCAAACTTCTACTAAGAGTTAAAAACCAAACCAAAGTTTAAAACTCAAACAAATCCAAATGTGTCTAAACGAAAGGGGTTGAAAACACACAAAAAAAAAAAAAACCCAGGAGGGCAGCAGAACCCCTGCACTGCTGCCTCCCAGACTGCTGAAGGCACAGCCCTTTTATGCAGGCGTGTGCTTCATCAGGTAGATTCAGTTCAGGTGTGTGCTTCATCAGGTAGATTCAGTTCAGGTGTGCTCCTCAGCAGCCCGGGAGAGAGGAGGAGGAGGAGGAGGGGCGGTGTCAGGCTGATTCACTGGAGCTTGATGATCTTGGCTCCTGCTCCTCACTCAAGGCTGGCAGCCGTGACAACTTTAAATTGGTGGATTGAAATTGTGGGGAATGTGGGTTTGGAGGTAGCGACTGCATGATCGGGTGAAAGAGAACGAGGGACAAATTTGACTATGTTAAAAAGTCTCTGAAACACACACACGCACGCACGCACACACACACACACACACACACACCATACCATACCATTTTATTTATAAAGCGCATTCACCAAGGCATTACAACCAAACAAGGCGCTGTACACTAAAAATGTTAGTTAATTAAACTGGCGTCAGACAGTCATGTAGAACAGAGATAAAAGATAAAAAGAAAAAAACAACAAAATTCCTAGAACTAACAGTTAAAAATCAATAAAACACAGGGAGAATATAAAAAATAAGAAAAACATTTTAAAAAAGAACCCCAATAATACGGAAGTTGATATTGTGCATTCCATTTTTAAACAATGTAGTTGTAAGTGAGGTTCATAATTATGTGGTATAAGCTAGGTTGAAGTAGTGAGTTTTCATGCGTGATTTAAAAATGCTAGCTGTTGGTGCTAGCCTCACTAGCAGTGGTAATGCGTTCCACAGCTTGGGTGCACAGACAGAGAAAGCCCTTTCTCCACGGCTTCTTAAACGTGCATTCGGAACAGCTAGCACACACACACACACACACACACACACACACACACACACACACACACACACACACACACACACACACACACACACACACACACACACACAATAGAAATAGTTCACAATAAAAAATACACCATCATGGGTCAGCGAAAAGACTAACTGTGGCCAGACCCTCCAGCAAGGCACTATGTCCCCAGTTGTCTGGCGGGAAATTGCTTTGCATCACTCCACAGGAAATGGAGAAAGAGAAACGCCTCAGTTGATGCGTGTGCGTCACTACGCACCTGAGCTGACGGCGATGTCTTTAGCTCTAGCCTTCTCTAAGGTGCTAGTAGGTGTGTTTCCAATATCGGAACTTCAGAGTAATTTGACCAAAACTGGGGATTGCGTGTATCTCCACTTCACCAGCCTGGCCAAAAGGACCTTTTTCCGGGGCGTTTTCAAGAACCAACAGAGTACCTGCGCTGGGTAAAGGTACTGTAAAGAGTTGCTGAGTGGAATTTGGGATTAACTCATGCTGTTTGGTTGTAACTCAGCAGGAGATGACATCGGCAGATGTTGCTAAAACAACCGGCATTTGTAAAAACCAATCAATTCATTTTAAACTGTCATGATTTAAAGTTAAAGTCCCATAGTCATCAACGTACACTGGTGAAATTCATCTCCGCATTTGACCCATCCCCATGGGGAGTGAGCTGACAAAAACATGTTTTGGAGAAAAAAAAGAAAAAGACTTGCAGCACAACCAGTGTGTTTGTTTCTGACCACAACCAAAGTCTGGAAGAAGCCTCTGGGATGAGAGGCTAAATGTCTCCAACAAATCCAGAAACGTCCAGCTGTTTTCAGCTAAAGCTCTCATGATGATCATGTCCAGGATGACTGAGAACTACACCTCCATGCTGCAGCAGCATTCAGTTAGAACAGGAAGTGAAACAAATGTAGCTGCTGTCAGGGGCGGCGTTAGGCCCGGCTACTTGGGCTGAAGCCCCGAATCTTTAATGAAAAGCCCCGGATCTCAAACGCGGAAGTAACATGCAGTACCAAAGTCCAACAGAGAGGGAGCAGCTGGCAGTAGTTTGTATACAGCCTGCACTGAAGAAGAAGCCCTTCAGCAGCCGGCTTCTTCTGCACTCTCTGCCTGAAACGCATGAGTGAAGATGGACATAAGGACGCTTTTTAGACCAAAAGTACAACGACAGAACCCCACCTTTGATGAGACTGGTGTTGACTCAGGTTTGTGAGTCTTATTTGAAAATATTTGTTGTGCTGCTGGTTTGCCTAAAGTTAGCTTACTATCAGGTACAGTTGTTGGAGAAAGAAAGGGAATATTTACTATCATCTCACACTAAACACTAACAGGGACAATACTCTGCCCTGAATATGCTTAATATGTAGCTTCAGATTAAAAATTATGTGGTACAAGACAAATATATATGTTGACTAGTGCGTGTCACGTGTGTGTGCGTGCGTGCGTGCGTGCGTGCGTGTGTTAAGCCCCGGATCTTCTTCAGTCGTTAATCCGCCCCTGGCTGCTGTCAGTAACAATCTAACATATTTTAAACATTAAAACTCTCAACAGAAATAGTTCAGAAAGGAAATTAAAATGTTCACAACTTTGTGTGTGATTTTATTATTATTATTATTATTATCATTATTATTATTATTATTATTATTATCATTATTATTATCATTATTATTATTATTATTATTATTATTATTATTATTATTATTATTATCATCATCATCATCATTATTATTATTATTATTATTATTATTATCATTATTATTATTATTATTATTATCATTATTATTATTATTATTATTATTATTATTATCATTATTATTATTATTATCATTATTATTATTATTATTATTATTATTATTATTATTATTATTATTATTATTATCATTATTATTATTATTATTATTATTATTATTATTATTGATTGTGGCAGAAGCTGGTGTGGTCCACCACAGAGAAAGCTGCTCTAGCACGATGACTTTAATTATTCTACAGGTTATTGTTCAGCCTCCTGACGCTCTCTCTCACACACACACACACACACACACACACACACACACACACACACACACACACACACACACACACACACACACACACACACACACACACACACACACACACACACACACACACACACACACACACACACAAGTGTTGGTGAGTGACTGCGTCTGACTGCTGGCGCTCCGTGTGTGTTTTTATCTCTGCAGTGAGACAAACTCACCTCACACCGTCCAGAGTTTGTTCTTTAAAGCTTTAAAGCTTACATTACGGAGTAAAAGTTCAGCAGATGCGTTTGTTTATATTTGGCCGCTGGGGGGGGGGGCTCGGTGCTGCACACAGACAGCTGGTGTGATCAGCTCTGAAAAGGTGATGATCGAAATTTACAGATCACTTTTATTTTTCATGGAGCTCGGCCGCGGATTCCTCTTCCGGTCAGCATTCTTGGAATCGAAACTAGGGATCGAAATAAAAATCTTTGAACGATTCCGGGAAAAACTAACAGTTGGTCCCGGTTCCAATCGTTGCTCGATGCCCAACCCTAGATCAGCTCATGCCACACACCTGCTTCCTCTGCTATAAAACACCCAGCCTGCTCTCCAACCAGTGCCGGATTATTGAACGCCACAGCTAGTAAATTCTCCAGCCTTCCATCCATCGTCTGTCTCACATATCTCGACCTGGGTCTGTCTCCCGGATTCTTGCCTCGCCCCTGCTTTGGACCCCTGCCTCGTTCCCACCACGCTATTGGATTTCCCAGATTATCGACAATGGATCTGTCCCCTCGCTTCGAGCTCTCGCCTGCCTCCTCGGATCTCTCGCCGTCATCTCTGGTCCTGACCCACGCTTCCACCTGACCACGTCTCAGCCGTCTCCCTGATTCTGACCCACGCTTCCGCCTCACTACAACCCAGCCATCCCTCTCTGCAGTGTTGGTGACAAACTCCTGAATTGTTTTAATAAACATTTTAAACGTCTTACTGTGCTCAGTGTCCTCACGGGTCCTACATCCAAGCTCAGGTCATCACACGGATGTAATGTTTAGAGTCAGACTTTTCTCTTCCCTCTTCCGTGGATCAGGTGTCGCTGTTCCTCTTGACTGAACTGGTGTCTTCATTTGCCCCCTTAAGTAAAACGGTCCATTTTTAACTACTTGCTTCCTTTCGTCAGGACTGAAAAGGATAATGGGGTGTTGAATGGATTTTTTTTTTTCAGGAAAACTGCTTCCTTCCTCCAGGTCATGTTTGTGCTGTCTTGCTTGGAAGACTACCTGGAGATAAGCAACCAATAAACAAACAGACCCAACAAAGAAATATCCTGTTTGTATGATAGAGGGAGCTGGCGGTCATGACAAAAGGGTTTAGTCGAGTCAGTTTAGGTAAAGTTGTTTAGCACAGCTCAGGGAAGTCCACGAGGATCTGTAATGAATGGATTCATGTTTCACTGTGTTGACAGAGGCCCGTCAGACTGTTTTGGCGCAGGAGAAGAGAAGGAGACCAACTCAAATAACACAAATCAAACTCATAGAGGAGCTGCTGCTTCACATGTGGTGATAATTTAAAGCCTACATTAATTTTCCACACAGCAGAACGGGGAGAAAACTCTTCTGGGTGTTTTGTAGGCCTGTTAAAGCAGCTTTTTTTTTATTAGACACTACTGCTTTGCTCCAGTTCGAATAGTTTTTTTTGTTGTAACATTAAAAATGTGCTGTGCATCCACCAACGTTGGCTGAAGACCACAGCGAAGTGATGTCATGCATAAGCTGTGGGGCCTTGCAGTCAAGGTTGGTCCCCAGGGCTCTCAGAGTGTCCTTCGTATTTTTGAAAGACTTTGAAGGAGGCGATCGGAGCGCTGGAGCCAGCTCTGACATCTGGATCACAGTCGAACTGTCATACAGCACTCGGTACACGGATAGCTGCATGAAGATGTGGCTATGACAAACAGCTGTTACACCAACGACATCTGCTGCTGCTGCTGTAGTCCTTTCCCTGCCAGGACTGGCTGTTAAACACCGCAGCAATAGCGAGGGTCTTATTTCACTTTTTTTACACAATCAATTTTAGATAAAACCGTAATATATTTCTGCAGGGTTTCTTGTGTAGTTGAACCAAAACGAGGTCAGAGGTCTCCTTGCTTGGTGGTGCGTTTGAGCTCTGACCCGCAGGACACAGACCCTCTTAATTAGCCTAACTAATTGGGTCAAAGTGACTCGAAGCCCCCCACCCGTCCACTTCCGCTTCCCCTCTGATAAGAGGACTCGAGAGGAGGAGACTGGGAGAAACCAGAGCCCCTGTCACTTTGCTCTGTCCACCTTTCCTCTGCTACTCCCACCATTTTGTCATCAACTTAAATGACACAGAAAAATGCACATACTCATGATGAGAGACTCTAATGGCCGTTCACCCAGAGAGTGAGACCCCAGACACAGTCCAGATCCCCCATGTCCTGCTCTGGACCTGGGGGAGGCTGGAACTGGCACCGCATCACGTCAGCACTAACCAGACAGGATGGGGCGACTCTGCCCAGATGACCGGCTGTAATCTCCACTGTGAATCTCCTCTATTATCATCTCATGAGTCCTTCCGCCTGCCTTCAGACAACAAGCAGAAGCTGTTGTGACCCATTATGGTGACACAGCACCACACTGACATGTGAGAACTTACTGACCTCTCCAACTCTGACACGTGCTGTCTCTCTTTGTTCAGTCACTCATTCATTAAGCCCTTCTGCTGACAGAGTGAAGATGTTTTCTGCTTGTTTGCAAATAGTCTCATGAATGACTGGGTGGATTTTAATAAAACTCTCAGGTCTAGTCCACACGTAGCCGGGGTTTTTAAAAACGAATATCCGCCCCTCCTAAAACTTGCATCCACACCACCTCGTGTAAAAAAAAAACTGTCCACACGTACCCGGATAAATACGTTGTTAAGGACATGCCAGACCTGTAGGCGGCAGTACTTCCCCCGTTCTTAACCTCGTCCTTCGTCTGTGGTCTTCCGCAAGGAGCAGTAATTCCACTTGCAAAAACAAACAAGCAGAAAGCGCTTGGACAATTGATAAAGCGAGCGCAGCTCTGAGGGCATCCATGCTGTCGGCTAGTGTAAACACAGGTCGCACACGTGATGTCAGCATTTTTCTGTCGCGGAAAGTGACGTTGCGGACCTTAAAACTCCGGTTTTGTCTGTCCACACGCAGACACCCAAAACGGAGAAAACGCAGATCTTCACTTTGGCCGGAGTTTTTAAAAAGATCAGTTTTCGTGTGGATGACAGGCCAAAACGTAGAAAAATATCTACGTTTTGGCAGATCCCTGGCTACGTGTGGACAGGGCCTAAGGCCTAGTCCACATGTAGACAGGTTTTTTTTTAAAAAAATGAATATTCGCCCCTCCAAAAACTTGCATCCACACCACCTCGTGTAAAAAAAAAACTGTCCACACGTACCCGGATAAATACGTTGTTAAGGACATGCCAGACCTGTAGGCGGCAGTACTTCCCCCGTTCTTAACCTCGTCCTTCGTCTGTGGTCTTCCGCAAGGAGCAGTAATTCCACTTGCAAAAACAAACAAGCAGAAAGCGCTTGGACAATTGATAAAGCGAGCGCAGCTCTGAGGGCATCCATGCTGTCGGCTAGTGTAAACACAGGTCGCACACGTGATGTCAGCATTTTTCTGTCGCGGAAAGTGACGTTGCGGACCTTAAAACTCCGGTTTTGTCTGTCCACACGCAGACACCCAAAACGGAGAAAACGCAGATCTTCACTTTGGCCGGAGTTTTTAAAAAGATCAGTTTTCGTGTGGATGACAGGCCAAAACGTAGAAAAATATCTACGTTTTGGCAGATCCCTGGCTACGTGTGGACAGGGCCTAAGGCCTAGTCCACATGTAGACAGGTTTTTTTTTAAAAAAATGAATATTCGCCCCTCCAAAAACTTGCATCCACACCACCTCGTTTAAAAAAAAAACCTCTGTCCACACGTACCCGGATAAATACGTTGTTCAGGACATGCCAGACCTGTAGGCGGCAGTACTTCCCCCGTTCTTAACCTCGTCCTTCGTCTGTGGTCTTCCGCAAGGAGCAGTAATTCCGCTTGCAAAAACAAACAAGCAGAAAGCGCTTGGACAATTGATAAAGCGAGCGCAGCTCTGAGGGCATCCATGATGTCGGCTAGTGTAAACACGGGTCGCACACGTGATGTCAGCATTTTTCTGTCGCGGAAAGTGACGTTGCGGACCTTAAAACTCCGGTTTTGTCTGTCCACACGCAGACACCCAAAACGGAGAAAACGCAGATCTTCACTTTGGCCGGAGTTTTTAAAAAGATCCGTTTTCGTGTGAAAAAACTCCGTTTTCGTGTGGACGACAGGCCAAAACGTAGAAAAATATCTACGTTTTGGCAGATCCCCGGCTACGTGTGGACAGGGCCTCAGAGTTCTTACTGGAGGATCAACTGGTTAACTTATGTTGTGGATCCAATTCAGTATGGCTGCCTTAACGTCTGATAGTCTTGCAGATATTCATCTGTGATTTGGTGCATTAGTAGCTGAATCATTCACATAGAGCTAATACACCATGCAAACATAATGAACTGATTTCACATGAATCACAAGAATATGCAGTGTGATGTTTTTGTATTTTAATTGCTTGCCTTTCAGCACTTCTGGAGAAGTATGCTCCTTCCAGATCCCTTTGCTCTGTCGAGAAACATTTGCTGGCGGTATCTAGGTCCCAGCATAAATGTCAAGGGGATCGAGCTTTTACAGAAATAGACCCTGCTCATATCAGCCCATCCACTTGACTTGGGAATCCAAAGAGGTTCAGATGAAGGCAACTGAACTTCTTCGGTTCCCTTGTGAGTTAAAGAGCAAGTCACCCCCAAATCTACTTTTTTTGCTGATAAACTAAATAAACGAGTGTCTAATCGTGCTGCAGACACGTGTCGTCAATAATTTGGCACTTCAGTGCATCTTAGTTAAAATTTTAATATTCTGCCTAAAACTGGCAGTGTTGTGCCGTTTGTCAGGTAAAAACTCTGCACTGTATTTGAATTTAAATCTGCCACCGCTATTGGCTAAGAGGTATGCTATGATGTAAACTGGTGCATTATGATGTCACAATGCTGTCGTGAGCCTGTATGTGTGTGTATTTGTTAGCGGCTCCGCCCTCTCGGTCTGCCAGGCGACATCATTTGTTGCATTTTTCAAACATGAAGTGGGAGTGGAGTTAGACTCTGGTAGGGGGTGACTTGCTCTTTAAGCAGGATTTTAAGTATGTGTCATTCTCTTGGATGCCTGATCTTCCTGTTAAGGTTGCTGTCCGATTGTGACGGGCCTTCATGTTTCAAATCCCCACTGTTGCACTGCTCCTTTATCCTTTATTGTCTCTATCTGCTTGTATCTTATCGTGTTCAGCATCATGGGCCGCCTTAACGAGTGACGGGAAGTTGCTTTATTAATAAACGAACGAATGAATGAACATCCACCACAGTGTTGGAGGTGTAAACAGGATACAGCATTGTTTTGAGATACATTCTGAAGGGTTATTTGAAAGTTTAGACATAAACAAAGAAGCATTATAGTAACTTTATTATGACATTTTCACATACTATTTATATTATTAAGATCATTTAATTAACCCTTCATCCTTATTTAGTCCTAAGGCTTTTCAGTTGTTTTACATCAATATCCAGTCATGTGAATTCAAACTGTCTAGTTTTATAAACTTATTTTAACTATAAACACAATAAACCTTCAAGGCTATAAAATGTTGATTTTCCGCTATATTTAATCAAAGTTTAGCTGGAAGACTAGACGAGGAGTCTGCAGACTTAGCTCTGGTTCTATTCTTTGGCAGGATTTTGATATGGATGGAGGTGCTGCAGTGGTGCACCAACAACAGCTCCAGCTGCCATCGTTTCTCAACACAAGATGATCTCAGTTAAAAACTCTGACAAGAAAGGCAGTGGGTGATATGCATTCCTTTAAGGAATTTAATTACACAAGACATCTTTTACTGCTTTTGACCGGCAAAGGGACACGTCAAACTGACCCCTCTTCTGCACTCTAACACGCTGGCATCTGTCCAAGCTCAACACGAATTACGACCCGCACTTGTATAGCGCCTTTCGGGGTCAGAGGACTCCAAAACGCTTTACATTCACACGCTGGTGGTGATGAGCCACAGTTGCCCTGAGGCGCACTGACAGAGGCGAGGTTTTTAAAGTATGGAGACAAATTTGCATGCAGCTCAAACAGATTGGTAAGAATAACAAGCTTTTAAAAAGTTTTTTTGATGTTCTGGCCATGGTATTGACTTTGTGAAGATGTGGATGACTGAAAGTGACCCAAAACTCAACGGAGCACTTGTCTGTGTCACGTAGAGTGGAGGAGGATTGGACCCAAAATGCAGATATCAGAACGACTCAAGGCAGGAGTGGTTTCAGAAAAAAAAAATCCTTTTATTATAGGAGGATAAGTAAAAATCCAAAGGAGAAAAACCAGTCTAATCTCAAAAAAACCACTGACAAAAAACAAAACAAAAGCCCACCCATGAGCACGAACCTGGGGAAACTCGCTGACACATACAATGGACCAACAAACATTCTTCTTCTTCTTCTTCTTCTTCTTCTTCTTCGAGTTTTAATGGCGGGTGGCATCTAACTGCTAGGTGCATTTCCGCCACCTACTGTGCTGGAGTGTGAGTCGGAGTAAGAGCGAGAAAAAAATAAAACTAAAACTAAATTCTATTCAACAGACCACAGTGCTTTAGATACCCAACAACCAACTTATAATTCCTTTCTTCACCATTTAACAAATTCCTTACAGTCATCACTCCACCTCCAATGTCTCTTAATTTCTCCCTGAGTTGCCCTCTTCTTCCCTCATATTTCATGCAGTCACACAAAATGACCAACAAATACTGAGACACAGACAGGGTTATATACACGGGGCTGGGTGATTAGGAGATGAGGACCAGGTGCGTGGGGAATCGGGCACAGGTGAAACTACTGAACTGAGGAAAGAAGCAAAAATAAGCAGGGGAGAAAACCGCATCTAAATCCTGTCAACCAAAGCTATTAAAATAACCTAAAACTAAACTTAAACGCTGTAGAACATAGGGAAATCTAAAAATAAGTAAACGAAAGATCTAGGTGGGGAAGGGAAACACACAGACACACACACACACACACACACACACACACACACACACACACACACACACGCGCGCACACACACACACACGCACGCACGCACACACACACGCACGCACGCACACACACACGCACGCACGCACACACACACACACACTAAAGGCGACTAAGGAACTGAACTTATAAACCTATAGAGAACCACAGTGGAGAGACTAGGAGAACATGAGGGAAACTGGAGGGAGATGGGCACAAAAAAGGGCTGTGGACTACAAGGACATAGGACACTAGGGGACACCTGAGCGGAACCTGGAGGGTGCTGGGGACCACAGGGACACAGAACCTGAGGGGACACCAGGAGGGAGAACAGGAGGGGGGCTGGGGACCAAAAGGACACAGAACACGACAGTCTGGTTATGTATAAATGTTGGTCTCTCTGCTTAACGTTGCCACAGCACCCTGTACTCAAAAGAGAATCAAGGCCACAAGGACAAGGAGACTTGGGTGAGATGGTGTAAGAAAAACAAATGGGAAAATTGAGATGGTGTTGAGAAAGCGAAAGGCAGAATGAAGAGTGTGCTCTACAGAGATGGATGGAAAGTTGCTGTGAGGAAGCAGTGCCAGAGTGGCTGTTTTCCTTGGACCCCTGATGCAAAGCTGATTCCATAAAAAATAAAATGAAAAATACACAAAGTAAACTTTCACCCTCAGTTCCAGCCTCACTAGAAGAAAGCATCGGAGACAGACAGGCGTGGGTAGACGCTCATCATCCATCAGTCCTGCAGGAATCAGCTGTAGGACCTTCTATAGATGCCTGATCACCTCCTTATGTCTGTTTACACTTCATTCCTTACTGTTGCACAGATGTAACATCTGTCTTACAATAAAGTTGTGTTTAAACCCGACTCCCTAGACCATCTGTCACGTCACCTGCTGCTGTCCAGTGGGAGATCTGTCTGAACGACCAGGTGGCCAAACAGAGCCGAGGGTCAGCGGGGTCAAGCTTAACTAGTCTAATCCAGACCAAACCAAGCTAAGACCACTTCTCCTGAACAGCGAAGGGGTGGCGTTTGTTTCAGACTCTCTCCCAGATAATCCTTGCATGAAAAATAGTGAAGCTGAGACTTGAGCCAATTACACAAAGTCAGAGAGGAAGGGGAAGGTATAATAAGGATTCTTGAGGTCCAGCTGAAGGAATGCTTTTTTAAATAAGTCGGTTATAATTCCCCATCTTTTTGTTTGTGTTTTCTCAGGAGATCGGAGCGTTATGCTGAATGACGTGTTACACCAGGTTGACTTCAAGTCCCATCAATGGTTTGGTGCAACTGTGCGTTCACATGGTGACACAATTCTGGTAAGCCGATACCTCGGAGGGATGTTTCTTTTAATGTCTTTTTCTTATTTGCTTTCCCAGCCCAGTAGTGTGCCAAAGTATGTCCAAATGTGTATGAATCCATTTCCCCTGAAATAAAGAGAAATAAAAACAACATGGATGTGTGTTGCTCAAAGTACACACATTCAACCTCTAGTGCTCAAACAAAAGCAGCAGATTTGAGCGACTGCATGGAGATGAAGGTGTGGAGGACTGTCTCAAGTTCAGAGCGGGACAGAGTGGGACTCAGCTTAGCAACGTTCCCGAGATGGAAGAAGGAAGAGCGAACAAGAGAACTGACATGAGAATCCAGGGTGTGATCTGGGTCAAAGGTCACACCAAGATTCCTGATGGAGGGTTTGGTGTGGGAAGCAAGCTGACCAAGAGAGTCTCTGACTTTGGGAACCAGCTTGTCTGGGGCACAGATGAGGATCTCAGTCTTATCTTCATTCAGCTGAAGAAAGCTCCCACCATCCAGGTTTTAACTCATTCACTGCCAGCCGTTTCCTGATCAGAAAAGCTCTTCGCTGCCAGCGTTTTTCAGCATTTCCACAGTTTTTTTTAAGAGTCACAGAACGTTGCGCTCTATGATGATGTCAACACCAAAACTACCAAAACAAAGAGGAGACTCACCTTTTACATCAGGAAGAATCTGCGCTTTTTGAGCGTTATTCGTTCTTTCATAAGCCGTAGTTGAAATGTGATCGGCAGAAGCTTTTCCGGGTTGCGCCTCGCTTTTTTTTTACAGCAGCGGCCCAAAACGATCTCCTAACACATGGATTTTCTACTTCCTGATCATGTGACGTGTGACGTACACAGATGATGATCGGCTTTAGAGCTGAGATGTTTGTTCTTTTGGGGCGGGGGCTCGTCCGACACCCACACAGTAAAAAAAAAATGCAAATGATGACTTTAGTTGTCACTGGCAGTGAACGGTTGGATTTAAAATGACGACTTTTATCGTTGTTGGGGGTTCATGAGTTAATAGAGTGTAAGCAGGTGTGTCACTTCTGCAGCTTAGACATCTCATGGGGCTTTAAGGAAGAAGAAGAAGAAGAAGAAGAAGAAGAAGAAGAAGAAGAAGAAGAAGAAGAAGAAGAAAATATTTCTATAGTGCCTTTCAAGATAAAAATCACGAGGCGCTTCACAAAAACAAAAACAAAAATAAAAATATAAAAAAGCATTTAGAAAATGTCAAAAAATTTATTTAAAATGAGCAAAAATAGGCAAGTGGGATTTAAAAGAAAAAATGTTAAGGAAGAGAGAGAGTGAACAGGAAAGAGGGATATCAGTGGATCCTGAGGAAGGTGGAATAGGTGGGGAGAGCAGAATAAAGAGAGAGTGGTGAAGAAGGTCATACAAAAGCCAGCTTGAACAAGTGAGTCTTCAGCTGCTTTTTAAAGGAGACCACTGAGTCCACTGATCTCAGGCTCAGGGGGAGAGAGGTCCAGAGTCTGGGGGCCACAGCAGCAAATGATCTGTCACCTTTGGTCTTTAGCCTGGTGCGTTGCACAGGACCTGCAAAGGAGATGTACAGTTGGATGTCATCTGCATAAAGATGGTAGGAGATTAATTTAAAAGAGCTCAGGGTGTGCTGAAGGATGCTGGTATTCTAGCAGACGTATAAAGATATTCACCCAGTAGGTGTCCCAGGCTGAACAGGAAGTGCTGGGGCTAGTTGCTATTAATGTTTGGGCTAAAATACCTGCAGAGTTCTGCATACACTTCACTGTAACATCAACATTAATGCAACGCTTATAATAGTAATTGCTGTGTTATAAAATTATTTGTATTAAAATATCTTCAATATGGTAAATATCCATTTTTGTTTTGGCCCTGCAAACTAGCTGTTATCTTGTCAATCAAGTCCAAGCTAATCTCTATTTCTTCAAAGTGAGGCCCTTTAATGAGCTATTGACAAACTGATGAGAAATCAGAATCAGAATCTTTCTACATTAATCTCACTTCAGAAGATTAGAGAAACACTTTAAATGATGTGTTACAGTTATGTGTGAAAAAACAAGCTAATCATCGAAATCTGTTTCCTAAAAATAATCTTCACCTTAAATTTCCATTTTTAATGAAGATCAACGTTTAGCTGCCTGTTTTTGAGTCTCTGACCCGAGTGGAACAGCCTCAGATCTTTTATCTGAACTCAGGAGCAACGTCAGTTCACCCTGATCATCTCCACTGTCTTCAACTTTAGGCTTGTGCCCCTCTTTACTCCTGGAGAACCGAGAAGGACGTGCCCCGTTCTGATGCAACAGGAACCTGCTACCTCTCAGTTAAAAATTTTACCAAATTTGTTGAATATGCTCCCTGTCGGACTGGTAAGTCACCACTAATCAGACTTGACATTCATGCTGTTGTTAGATTCATTTTCATTAAATTCATTTTCATCATGAAACGTCTATTGCCCTTTAAAGACCTATGATGTCACCTCTCTTCTGTGTTTTAGAGATCAGTGATGAAGGGGGACAGGGCTACTGTCAGGGAGGATTCAGTGCAGACTTTACAATGGTAATAACTATGTCCCCCTAAATCAGAACCAGACCTTTTCTGGATAATCTGCTTTGTCTCTGTTCAAGTTATTTATTCACATGTGTAATTTTCCAGGATGGAAAAGTGGTACTTGGTGGGCCCGGCAGCTACTTCTGGCAAGGTATGCCGGGACCAACACCAATTATGGTGGATAATCATCAAAATAAAGCCTAAAATGTTTGTTTAGCTAACGGTTTTCTTTCTATCATTAGGTCAAGTGATCTCTGCTGCTAAGGAAGACATCATCAAAGCTTATTACCCAGGTTATTTCATGCAGGCCGTGGAAGGTCAAATCCAGACCAAACAGGTCCAGGCTGCACATGATGACAGCTACCAAGGTAAGGGAGACTAAAGCCGGGCGTACACTGTGTGACTTTTTCACTCGTAGCACTCAGCTTCAGCTCAAACTGTACGACTTCCTCGCAGAGCAGATCTCACGAGTCATGCGCTCACACTGCACGACCCAGTTCTCGCATGCGACCTGACTGCTCACGCTGTACGTCTGGTAGCAACACGTCGGCCCTAAAAATATGCTAAAAATAGCAGCTTTTACTCAACACGTCAGACTTTTTTGTCTTGTTTTGCCTGTTGTCCTTCGGGAGTGCTGCAGGAGGACACACAGGGATTTATGGGGGTTGGATGAGGAAAACGAAATAAAGAAAGTAAATCTGTGTTTTGTGATCAGTTTAATTTGACATGAACACGACAAACACGCTTTCTTGACAGTCTTTGTGAGTAAAAAAACGTGTAGAAATTTAAACGAACAACGTGTGTTATTAGGTAAATAGCGAGCGAGCGGTGTTGATGCAGGATTGCGCATGCGCCGTGAGCGGTTCTGATACTCTTTGGGTCGCAGCTGCTCGCAGCGCCGCTTCAACAGTGCGATACCCTCACGAGGGACGAGCGAAATATTAAACACGCCAGAAGTCCGTGCGACCTCACGACTGCTGATCGGCAGCTGGTCACGTGGTGTTAATCGCCTCTCGTAACCCCCTGTACACTACACGACCGCTCGGCGCAAAACTCGCCCCGATGTCGTGGATTCTCGCACGACTGGAAAATCGGCTCAAAAAAGTGAAAAAGTCGCACAGTGTACGCCCGGCTTAAAAGCATGCTTTTGTAAAACTGCATTTTTTAAATATTTACTTACTGTGAAATCTCATGTTGATAAGTTATTTTGCATATTTTACAGGTTACTCTGTTGCTGTTGGGGAATTCAGTGGTGATCAGGTCGAAGGTAGGTCAATAAAGCCTCCCATGACACGTCCTGTTTAACCCTGACCTACAGAACCACAGTGTCAGCATTTAACCGGACACTTTAAGACGTCCAATTTTTCTGTTTTAAGCAAAATTTTCTCTTGTTAAATCTCAACATCGTCTTTCAGATTTTGTAGCTGGCGTTCCTAAAGGACTCATGCTTAATGGTTCGGTAAGAATCTTTTTACCAGTCAGCCTCATTTAGACTTTTGTTTCAGTGCTTTTAGGATGGGAGATTAGGCTCATTTGCTTGAGCGTACAGGGGGAAAGAAACAAATCAGTGCAACGAATTCCGTATCAGAGATTGTTCTTTAGCTAAAAGATGCTCACCACATGTGCCTTCTGTGTTGCAGGTGTCCATCTTAAATGGTTCAGACCTGACAACACTGATGAGTTACACTGGAAAGCAGGTTTGTCTGATAGCTTAAGCCTGATTCATGCTTCTCCGGCAGCTCCGCAAGGGACAGACACGCACGGATGGACGGAAGCGTTTTGCTCTCATGCTTCTCCGTCTCCTGGAGAGTGTTGCAAAGCAGTTCCCCGGCAGGACAGCAGAGGGCGTGGCGCTGTTCTGTGGTATCCTGTCATGTATCCGGTTCAAGATCGTGTGTTTATATTGTGTTTTTTGTTTATAAGAGACTTTTTAACACGGACATATTTGTCTCTCATCCTCCTCCACCTCTTCATGCGCTCCCCACCTCTAAACCCACGTTTCCTGTCATTTACGTCCACAAATAAAACGCTTGCTGCGCATCTTTTCACTCCTCCAGTCATGGGGGAATTAAACGTTCATGTTTTTAGAGTTTTTTTTGCGAGGTATTCTGCCGCTAGTTATCCTCGGCTCTCTTTATGTTTTTGAGGGCGCAATGCCGGCGGTGTAGACGACAGCGGCGCCCTGACCAATCACAAGCTTGCGTTGTCCGTCTCGACTGACGGATGTTTAGAATAGAGAGCTCAACTCCGTCCGTCCTTGTGGAGCTCTCCGGCAGGCACGCAAGGACGTTGCGTGTCTCCGCACGGACGCAGACGGAGAAGCATGAATCAGGCTGTAGGCTGCCTGGTTTTACATGATACCTAATTAAAAGGTGACAATATAACCAACACGATTAAATCACATTAAAATGATATAACACTGAATGCTTTCCTGTTTCAGGGTCTAACCCATGAAACATTTATGTTTTCTATAGATCATCTTTTTAAAAACAAACAAATGATTTGTTCAGCTTTGATTCTTGCATAGTTCCACAGGTTTAACTCACAGAAACACGTTTGTTTACAGATGGGGTCATATTTTGGTTATGCGTTGGCGACAACTGACATAAACAGTGATGGGTGAGTGGAAACAACTCCCAATGCAACGAATACCATCATTCTATGTTCCAGTTAAACCATTAAGCGTTTATGTGGGTCTTAAGGACTTTTTTCTGGCTTTGAAGGATGGTTGATCTGTTGGTGGGAGCTCCGATGCTGATGGTCCGAGGCTCTAGTGGTCGTCTGGAGGAGATGGGTCAGGTCTATGTTTTTCTACAGCGTGGACCCTTAAACCTTGAGGAGCTCACACCGTACCTCACAGGCACCCAGGTGTTTGGGAGATTTGGCACTGCCATTGCTCCACTGGGAGATCTGAACCAGGATGGCTTCAACGGTAAGAAAAGAGCAGAACTTTCTTTAGCATCACCAGAAGGCACAATTCCAAAGCTTCATTGGATTTACTGCAAATATAAACAGTGTAAACCTGCTTGTTAATGAGCCACTCTGTACTTTTTTGGAAGACGTGGCTATAAGCTGTCCATTTGGTGGAGATGACCAACAGGGACTGGTCTACATCTATAACGGACACTCGGAAGGTCTACAGGAGAAGCCCTCTCAGGTGATCACAGGCCAGTGGGCTGCTGGGACTTTCCCTGCCAGCTTTGGGTTTGCTCTCAGAGGGGCACAGGACCTGGACATGAATGGATACCCTGGTAAATGAACATGAAATACTACTACTACTACTACTACTACTACTACTACTACTACTACTACTACTACTAATAATAATAATAATAATAATACACGTTTCTCCCTTTTTTTGACTGTTGTGTTCATTTATTTTGATCAGATCTCATTGTCGGAGCATTTGGAGTAAATAAGGCAGTTCTCTACAGGTATGCTGAGTTCATGTTGTCCATCAAACTATAAGTAGCTTCATTAGAGGCCTTTACTTGGAGAAATACAGACGATGTCCTGATGAGCTAAGAGCCAATCCAAGCACACCTACAAGCATCTTAAAACATCTACAGTCTACTAAATTTCACAGCAGTTCATGTAAATGTTTTTTTTATCAACCTTTAAACCTGGGATAGACTGTCCTGGTCATTGAGATCCGTTATCTAGTATGTTTTAGTTGTTTCTCTGCTCCAACACACCTAATTCAGTGGTTGAATCTCCTGTTCACCAGTTTGTCAAGTCCTACAGCAGCCTGTTAATCGCTTACTGAATAAAATCAGGTGTGTTGGACCAGGGAAACAACCAAAACATGCTGGATAGCAGCACCCGAGGACCAGGACTGCCTCTCCCTGCTTTAAACTGTCTTGGTCTTGGCTGTGCCTAGAGTAGCCATCAGCTCAACAGTCCTAAAGAACTCTGTTGCTGTTGAAACAAAGACCTGAGTCATCAGGAGGTGATGGGAGTAAAATAGGAAATATTTATGACTTTACACACGTACACACTACAAAGTGGTCAGAGTATTCCTTTAAAGGAGACAAAAGTCACCACTCCTGGTTACATGCTGTGAGCTGTTTCTTAGCTTTGCTATTCTTCTGTATTGGAGAGCCTTTTAAGGTGGTATCAGCATTTTTCATTTTCCTGTCTCTGATCCTTCCCCCTGCTTGCCTTGCCCCTCATAGATCTCGCCCAATCGTCAGCACCAGCGTGTCTCTGACAGTTTATCCCACCATGATCAACCCCGAGGAGAAAAACTGCATCATCACCAGTGGAAACTCCAGCATTCCCGTTTCCTGGTGAGTGCTTAGATTGTCAAACTCTTTCTGTCCCGTGACTCTTTTTTGACTCCTCACTGCATGAAAAAAAGGGAGCGTCTTCCTTTCCCACACATATATATATACAAACACTTTTATCATGACAGGAAGTTGTGATAAGAACCATCCTTCATCTCAGCTCAGCTTCATCTCTCCGAGGATGGACGTTTTTTTGACCCATTTTTCCGATTGTCCTTGTCTTGCACTCTTTCTGTTGAGTCCTGACCCGCTGAATAGAAGCATTGTTAGCTGTTCTTGGCCTCCTCCAAATGTGCACATTTCAGCTCCAGAAACTGGGAGAGGAAACAGATGACGGTTCCTTGCTGCTCGGCATGGTTGACGCTGCAGTCACGTGTCAGCACCCTCCCACCTCACCCCCCCAACACACACACTTCTCCACATCCTGGTCCATGAAGGAAACTCTTGTATACACATATGTCTTGATTATGCTGCGTTGCCTGGTGATGAGGAGGTTTCGGTCGGGGTGAAAGGAGAGCAGAGGGGATAATGGGAAAGGGGAGGGGAGGTTCTTGCAGTTGCTTTGAATGAGATATTGTTTAGTGGTGGAACACAGCTGGGAAACATCAGGACACGTAGACTCCTGTGAGCTAGTGCACACGGTTGTAGACACATGTTACTCCTCAAAAGAAGGCGTTGTATTTTTGTGTCTCATTCTCTCACTTTTGGCCCCTTTTTGTTTTACTTTTACACAACAAACTCCTATTTTTCCTTTTACATATTCTAGTGTTAGGTCTTTCATCCGTGTAGCAGTAAAAGGGGCTGGGGGGGGGGGGGGGGGTCTCAGAGCTTTCAGACTCGGGCAGCAGCAGCATGTTGTGCAGCTGATGTCATGGGAGAGAGCTACAGGCTAATCCAGACAGCCACTGACTGGTCAGCACTGAAACCTGAGTCTTTGCACAATTTCACCCCTCTTAAAGCTGCTATCCCTGTCTGTGTGTGTGTGTGTGTGTGTGTGTGTACGCGCGGGGGGGGGGGGGGGGGGGGGGGGACAGTTCTTTATCAGCCCAGCTGGTGAGAGTAGTCAGTTATCAGCCCTGTCTCCAAACATCCAGATATTTCTCCCACGATTCGCCACATTCCCAATATTCCCAATCCTTTCTGCATGAAACCGTGTAATAACTTGTCACAATTGACTAGTGGGTGTAAAAGAAGAACTTTTTATTATAAGTGAGGTAAGTCTTTGCCAATAATGAACTTGTTTCTTCTGTCTAAATCAGTGTCAACCTGAGTTTCTGCATATCTGCTGATGGGAAACACCTACCGGCCGATCTTGGTGAGCCAGATCTGCATCTTGTTGCATCTTCATCAGCTGTCAACAAGCCCACTATTGCTTCAGATCATAACAGTTAAAGTTGTTTCTGTGTTCAATCACTTTCCATATCTAGTGATTATCCTAAATTACTCCATTCTCTGCATACAAGTGCTCTCCCATGCCATTATGTTTAAGTTACACTGAGTGCCTTGTATGTGTGTGTGTGCCTCGGGGAATTTACAGGTCTTTTGCAGACCTGTCATTAGGCCTCCTGAGTGCATTCATCATTGTATGAATGCTCATTTGTGTGCGCGTGTTATGTGTTCCAGACTTCCAGGTGGAGGTGCAGCTGGACAGTCACAAGCACAAGCAGAAAGGTGCGGTTAGCAGAGCTCTGTTCTTGGATTCCCAGCAGCCTTTGCTGCAGAGAAGTGTTAGAGTGCGACGTGGAGAGCGACGGTGCAACCACACACAGATCTACCTGAGAGTAAGTCCACAGCGTCAGCTCTTTAGTACTCGGAGTGTGTGACTCTGAGCTACTATAATATGAATCTGCAGCTCAGTATCTCTAATGTGCGTTTTACAAATGCCTTGAATTTGGTTGACTTCAGAGGTTAGTGAGGCAAAGGTGTTCATCAATAATGACTTTCTTTCCGTTGGTTCATGGGATATTGAGCTAAAGAAAACACGGAAGCAGAGAGAGGCAATAACACCGTGAGAACTGGATTTTATTCAAACAGCAGTGTGTTTCTTTTACTGCAGGATGAAAAGGACTTCAGGGATAAACTCTCCTCCATCTTTGTGGCCTTGAACTTCAGCTTGGATCCAAAAGCAGCTGCTGACTCCCACGGCCTGCGACCCATACTCAACTATCAGACCACCAGCGTGATTGAACAGAAGGTAACTTTACATCAGAATATATATATATATATATATATATATATATATATATATATATATATACACACACACACACATATGAACACATATGAAAATATATTAATTTCTTTAATCAATCACTGATAAAAGAGTCAATCATTTCACTTTAATGCCTCCTTGTCTCCTGTAAACATCTGCATGGATGAAGTCCTCTAAAGAAAAGTTTAATGTTTCAGGAAGGATTATAGTCGTGCTCTGAGCTTGTCTGGCTAAAGACTTCCAGGGTTCCTGCTTAAAGTCAAAAATTAAGAAAATCCTAATTGCAATCGCTTGTTTTTATTGAAATCATACATTTGATACCAAATCTCCAGCAATGGAGACCGGGGACCTTGTTATCCTAGTACTGTTGTATCTCTTTTCCACCTTGGGGTCTGGTGCGGTGCGGAGGGGGTCACCATCGGCGGTGTGGTCTGGTATTGGTCTGCAGTTTTCAAGCGAGGGTTTCTATTGCAGTTTGGACTCTCATGTTGGCAGGCAGGGTTAAATGAACCTTCATGCATGACATTTTAGAAAAGTTGTGCAACTATTCAGTATTTTTTGCTGCAAAGAATGGTCTGCAGAGCTAAAGGCAAAAATTAATACTTGCCAACAAGCTCCACATGACTCCAAAGTGTGGTCTCTGAATCCAGGTCTGACTCGGTTTGCCGGTCTGTGGATATAAATAGCATCCAATGTATTTCTACCATTTAGCATCCAATGTATTTCTACCATTTCCACTCCGGCTGTTTCTGTCCTTAACTTTTCTACATTGGGCTTACATTTTTTCAGCTTGGCCCGACACCGACCTGATGCCCGTTTGAATCCTTCGGCTGCCATCCACAGAGAAACTTCTTTTAAAACGTGCGTTTCTAACCGATGTTACCACTCTGTCTAGCTACTCCAGAGTAGAAGTCTCACAATGATAGTGAGGAATGTATGGAGCTCTGAGGCAGACCAAAATTTGCTGCTACTTGCTGGCATTTTCTGACATTTTTGTACAACTAATGAAACTACAAACAATGGAAGTCCTGGTTTGTTTTGCTTGTTGCAAGTAAATGATAAATGGCCTGTATTTGTATAGCACCTTCTTAGGGTTCTACAATCCCCCAAGGCACTTTCAGAACACAAGCAGTCATCCACCCATGCACACACACATTCACATGCTGGTGATGATGAGCTATGTAACCACAGCTGCCCTTGGGCGCACTGACAGAGGCGAGGCCTACCATACACTGGTGCCACCAGTCCCTCCAATGGCAGCATTCTCTGGTGGGAAGCCAAACCTGCAGCCTTCCGATTACTGAACAACCTGCTCTACCTCCTGAGCTACTTGTTTCTGTCCCCCAATCAGTGACCTGTGTTGTTGCTCCGCCCTAACCATGCTGCTCCACAAATTTCTGGACCTATAACAGAAGTGGGGCAAAAAAGTCCCGTGACTGGGTCAGTTATCTGGACTGGTTTTACAATCGGGACACAAATATTTGCGAGCTCATTCTGCCTGTTTCATGCCAGTTTGGGTCGTGGAAATTAGGCTTTGGAGTTATCGGCTGCATTTGACAGCATGGACCATAATCTTCTGATCTCTGGGCTACAACATTTTGTGGGTAGAATCACTATGGACTGGTTTGAGTTATACCTGGAAGAAAGGTCCTTCCAGTGTTGGGAAAGTTCGTTTAAAAAACGAACTAGTTCAAAGTTCAGTTCATACATTTTAAAACAAACTAGTTCGTTTCTTAGTTCATAATTTAAAAAATTTTGAACTAAGTTCACTATTCCAAAAATGAACTTGTTCATAGTTCTTTTTTCTCCTTTACATACATATATATATATATATATAAAAATATATTTATATATATATATATACATACATACATACATACATACATACATATATATATAAGTCATATATATATATATATATATATAAGTCATATATATATATATATGACTTATATATATATGTATATATATATGTCTATATATATGTGACTTATATATATATATATATATATATATATATATATATATATATATAGTCTATATATGTGACTTATATATATATATATATATATATATATATATATATATATATATATGAGTTATGAAATAATTTTCCAATAGTTGGCACTGGTTCAGTCCACACTCATAGCCAGCTGCAGTTTTTACCCTACAGTACATCGTAAACATGAGGAAAACATTATTTGAACTTTTTTTAATGGGAAATTATTAAACAATCTTAGGGTGCAGGCTGAGTTAGCAAACTCAAAGTGCAATATTAAAAGTGCAAAACATAAAATTTTTTTATAATCTTTCACTTAAGTCCCTTTTCAATTTTTCTGAATGAACTTTGACTCCTGCACACAGCATAGATGTAGAAGAGTAGGCGCTGCACCAACCGCTGCTGCCTATGTTTGGCCGCATTTGCGGGGTCTACTTTTTATAAACAAAGGTTAACAGAAAGTTTTAGCTAGGCATTGGCTCTGGAAAAGCTCAGTAGAGCTAGAACGGTGAAAGAACGCATTCATAAACCCGTTCACACACGCCAGGGCAAACTTTTACGCTCGTCAGGCAAAATATGAACGAGTTCAGTTCACGTTCACGAAAAAAATGAATTAATTCACGAACGATCGTTCAATGAACGCATTTGGGCACAACACTGGATCCTTCAGTGTCTCATTGGGTGATTTCACTTCTTCTAAAGCCTTATTCACTTGTGGGGTTCCACAGGGATCTGTATTAGGACCATTGTTGATTTTGTTGTATCTGTTACCTTTGGGTCTGACTTTCAGGAAACATGGGTGTAATTTCCACTGCTATGCAGATGACACCCATATACATACCCTTTAAGAGAGGTCAACAACAGTCACTGAATTCTCCCTCAGAATGTCTTGGTGAGGTTAGACAATGGATGTTCTTGAACTTCCTTGTTTTTAATGAAAAGAAGACAGAGGTTGTGTTTTTTTTTGTCCTAGTGCTTCATCAAGGGTCGACCTTGTGCGGTTGACTTTGGTCCGCTGTCCCCTTTGTTGAAACCTAAGGTTTTATACAGTTGTAAGCTGCTATACAAATAAAGTTGGCTTGGCAAGTTGTTTAAAATGTTAGATTTGACTTTTCAGAAGCATTATTCTCTGCTTTCTCTTTTGTGTCTTCTGGTGCATGGGTAATATAAAAGCCTGACCCATTTCCAAAAACAGTCCAGGTAAATGTACAGAATTTACTGAATATATCTGAACTTACGCACGAATATTGTCCAACACTGAAGTAAAACAAAAAAATCTATAAATTTCGTAAGACCCTGACTTGTTTAGTTGTTTTCCTTCTAGCTTTCAGAGCTGTTTAAACAAGTGGTGGCCACCACATGTGTAATGCCTATCAGATTGAAACATTTCAATCAGTGTAGTTTGTGCTCCTTTAGCCTCTCTTCTCTGGTATATTTCAGACCTCTTCCTGTTGGTCTCTCTCGCTGATGTCTCTTCTAGATATCAAAGTAATTTGGCCTCCAACAGATGTGGTTTGTTGCTGAGCCGAAGCTTTGAGTCAAGCTTTAGCTGCAACATCAATCCTCAAACTGTCAAAAAAAAACAAAAACTTTTTTCTCCAAAGAGAGCAAACTTGATCTGTGTGTAAATGTGTGTGAAAAAGGCGACTGCCAACTTATTACATCAGTCTTGCTTCATATTGTGTGAGTGCAGCTTTGTGTAAATAGTGAGGAGTGACCGTTCTACCGCAGCCTTGGATCAGGTCGGACACATGACACTTTATTGATTTCCACATGTGCTTTGGGTACGCGTGTCAGGCTGTGCAAGGTCTCGCCGGCCGGGCCAAGTTCTCTTCGAGCAGTTTCTCTCTCATCTTAACGTTATCCACATGTTTCTTGTGAGGGTTCTATTAATTTACATTACTGTTCAGATATTGTTTCTGTAACCTGCTAAAAGTAAAGCCTGCATATCAATGCCCTCTCTGTTCTTAAAATATCATCTGACCCAGTGAGAGTGACTCTGATAAATGGACTCCATTCATTTAGCCGATGGAGAGCCATGGTCTTCCTGTGCAGCTTATATCACATGCTGATGTCACAATGTTTTCTTGTGTTACACACACACACGCACGCACGCACGCACGCACACACACACACATTTCTGCATGTTCATGTGGCGAAGTTAGCATAGTGGTTACCTTGGTGCTCATAATTAAAGCCCCTTGATGGTGTAATAACAAAGATGGCAATTTACTCTCTGTAATCATTCCCTCCTCTTTCTATTTATTATCCTTATCATCACGTGCATCATCACACTCGGTCTCAATGAGACGCGATCCCGCCACTGCTCTACCACACGTTCAGTGGTAATTTGATCGCCCTGGCGGTGCGTCTTCATTTTTGTTGTCTCCCCATCAACTTTAATCTCTGATCCCTCGCGCCTGTTTTCCATTCAACAGAGATGTCTCAGACCTCTGCCTCCTCCCTCTCCTTATGATCATGTACAGCTGTGGTTGGCAGGCTGGTGAAGTGTGTGGTGAAAGTGTGGTTCGCCACACGGCGTTGTGATGTGGAACACGTGGGTGAGAGCTGGCAGCTTTGACCTGAGCTCTCATCTGGGTTAGGGTTAGGGTTAGGGTTATTTAAGTTGGCCAATTGTAAGTTTTTCTCCTCTTTGAATACTTTCTGAAGAGTAGCAACATGGGGGTCTCAAAACAACTCTTAAATGACCCGAAAACAAAGATTGTTCACCATCATGGTTTAGGGAAAGGATACAGAAAGCTGTTTCAGAGATTTCAGCTGCCTGTTTCCACAGTTAGGAACATATTGAGGAAATGGTTATGGCATCTCAGGCACAGTTCAATTTAAGTCTTGAAGTGGCGGACCAAAATATTCTCGAATAAACAAAAGTGAAGAATGGTGAGAACAGTCAGAGTCAATCCACAGACCAGTACCAAAGACCTACAACATTGTCTTTCTGCAGATGGAGTCACTGTGCATTGTTCAATGATTCCGCACACTTTACACAAGGAGATGCTGTATGTGAGAATGAGGCAGAGGAAGCCTTTTCTCTGTCCACAGCACAAACAGAGCTGCTTGAGGTATACCAAAGTACATTTGGACAAGCCAGCATCATTAGTAAGGTGCTGTGGACTGAAATGAAATTAAAATTGACTTTATAACAAGGGGCATTAAGCATAGATGAAAAGAACACAGCATTCCTAGAAAAACACCTGCTACCAACATGAAAGCGTGGTGGTGGTTCCATCATGCTGTGGGGCTGTGTGGCAAGTGCAGGGACTGGGAATCTTGTTGAAGCTGAGGGACGCATGGATTCCACTCAATATCTGCAGATTCTGGAGGAAATATGAAACCCACCTTACGGATCTGTGAGTTATTTAAACCAGAAGATTGGATCTTTTTATTGCAGGGATTAGATAACCGCTTCGTATTCACTCAGAGGCAACAGAAGAGAGAGAGTCAAGTTTAAAAGTTAAGAATTTTATTACTACCAAATTAAACTAGACTGACTTTAAAACTAAATGGATGGTGTAACTAAAATGGATGAGTCGGTGAATGGATGACGTGTGATGTCAATCAGAGCCAGCAAATCCGAAGAAGCGATTAGTTCTGATGGGAATTGAAGGTTATGTCTTCGCATTAAGCTTTGGTTCGGAGCTTAATAAACGCATGAGACACAATTTGCCGGTCTACCTACCCTTCAGGAAGTCCTCTTTAGATCCGGAATGTCGAGGTCTTAGCTTGACCCTCTCTGGAACCGAGCCGGTACGAAAAGCAGCGGTGCCGACCAGTCCAGTCTGAGTTACTTCCGGCTACACCACAGCTTGTTGGCGTCTGGTGAGACCCAAGCCTGGGTCTTGATGGTTCAGCTTTTGTTCTGAAAGGAACTGTTGCCGCAGTTGGTATAGCAACAAATTTTTCAGCTTGTCGTTGTTCTTTCGGTTAAAGAGTTTAGATCAGGATTGGCCACTCCGTCACTTTCTCTGGAACGCTTTGAACTGGCGTTAGAGCTGACGTGGCGTAGTTTTATTCTTCGGATGTTTTGGTTTATTGTCGAATGAAAAATTACCAAACACCATCAGAACCACGCCTCCGTCAGATCTGTAAGACTCTGATTGGATCAGTGAAAGTAATGTGCTATGTCTTTTTAACGCTACGTGAAATGAGTCCTGTTGGAACACTTAAAGTCACAGCACCTTTATATTCTATAGGATTATAATAAGGTAATTAATATTTTGATTTCACAGGTCGGTCACATCTGACTTATTGACTAACACTTAGATGGATTAGCGTTATTAAAATAGAGTTCTTTGATTAATTCAAAGAAAAGAGTTCATTCTTCATTCTGTTTAGCTGAAAATAAGCAAGTTAGAAGGAATGCTTGAGACCTTGAGACTATATCTCATGCAGACTAGTCTTGAGCAAAGAAGGAAAAAAACAGTCATTCCGTTCCGTTACAGATGTGTTATGAGAATAATTTTGATATGAAAGCATGTTGTATTGATTTGGTTATGAAAAAAACACAAACAGAAAAACACCCCAAAACAAAACAGAGATCATGTTTGTGCCACAGCAGCTGATTCACAGGACTGTCTGTGTTTGTAGTGACATCATTTAGCTGGTATTGTCTGAAGGGCTGGCATCCAGGTGTGTGTGTGTGTGTGTGTGTGTAAGTGTGATGGTGGTCGGGACTCAGGGGAGGAATGTGTTAGTCCTGCTGCATGCTGAATCTTGTCACACAAATCACGCTGTATTCTTTTAACAGGTGTAGTGTTCTTCTTACATGTGAGTTATTTTTAATCAGAGTGATCAAGACGCTCAGCAGCTCCTGTATTAAAACTTTATCATCCCTCTGTGTGTCTTCCAGGCTCAGATTCTGTTGGACTGCGAGAACAACATCTGTGTTCCTGACCTGAAGCTGGCGGTTTATAGGTGAGTCTGTTCACATTCTCGCACAGGTCTGAAACATCCCTGAGCATGTGGATTTCAGGAAGTTCAGCAGAATTTATTGAAATGTAGGCGGTAAACTCTGAACAAGGTCGCGGAGTTCCTCCACCTCGTCCTTTCAGGTCAAACTGAACCTGTCTGTGTGCTGAAGCACAATTCCAGCTGTTTTTGTTGTTCTGATGCATGCTTAGTTTTAACAGAGAGAGTGCCACGCCATCTAATAAAACCAGTATGCAGCGCTGTTGTTCCTTTAACAAATACTTAGAAGACAAGGACCTTGTTTGGATAGCTGTTTGCCTCTAAAACCATCAGGAGGACCCGGGCTGCCACGCTTTGATTCAAGAAATCTGTTAGCAGTTTTCTCGAACATAACAACCTCCCTGATACTCCCTTCTCTGCTCTGTCATTTTGATTTCACATTCCTATATTTATCTAACATCTGCCTCCCTTTTTAAAAAAACGTATGGTTGATTGGTCTCATAATCGGCCCGCTGATAGACGTAGAGAAAGATATTAACATCATTTTAATTTTAGTTTTGTACTAAATCACAGGAGCTTTATGGTGGTAGGAGGCGCTGACAGGACGAAAATGTTTTAGTGGAATTTGTGGAAATAATGATCACTTCTATAGAGTTGGATTCTGCAGCCAAATAACATAACCTGTAAGAGCGAGGGAGGGTCCCTCAGGGAGGTGTTGTAGGGTTTGTGGTGTTTTTTGTTCTGAGCTGGTGTTTGGTTTAAAACCAGTTAGAGGATAAGATGTTAATGCAACCACCAGAAAAGCCAGTGAATAAAACGATTATGAAGGCTGTGGTTCTACGCGGCAGTTTTGGGAGCTGAAGAAAGTGAGACGTGGGAAGATCTGATTTCTAACCAGGATAATCATGCTGATCACAAATCTAGGTCACTTTAATTCCATTTAACCTTCATTTGTCCTTGATTGGTCCCACAGTGACATAAAAGAAGTCTACCTCGGCGATGACAACTCATTGACCTTGACTTTCAACGCCAGGAATGAAGGAGAGGGAGGAGCGTACGAGGCTGACCTGTACGTGGTGATGCCCCCTGAAGCCGATTACAGCGGGATCGCCCGAAATAAGGTGAGAGGAAAACACCAGAAAACACAGATAATCTGTAAAGTTTCTGCAACGAATGCATCAATCTGTCCTCTTTTATTTTAGAGCTTAACCCAGCTTACCTGCAGTTATGATACAGAGAACCAGACCCGCTTCCTCAGCTGTGATCTGGGCAACCCGATGAAGGCTGGAACCAATGTAAGATCATTGTTTAAAGATGTGGAACATAAAAAACCCATTCTTTAGTGATTAATTCTGATTATAAATGGTTATTCTGAGTGTTTCATGCAGGCTGAACATGAAAAAAGTCTTCTACATAAATCTCCTGCATTAGCTTCTAATAAAACTGGAAAAGCCTGAAAGATCTACGTCACACTGTCACTTAACATTCATGGATTCATCCATCTTGACTCGAGATGGGGAAGGCTGTTGTTGGTTTAGCATCCAGGAAAGAAAAGAGAACCTCTAAGCTAATGTAAGCTAACCATTAGCTCCACCACACAGCAGAACTCCTCCAGGCTTGTGTTATAGGTGGAAATTAAACATCAACGTTGCAGAGCAAACAGAGTCAGTGGTCGAACCGCCTTGCTATTATCTAGTCCAAGACAAGATGTCCAATATCAGGATATACACCTCTGAATCTTGCCACCTGAAGCTCAGCAGTGATGTGGCTCACTTCTAGTTCCTGCAGCTGGTGCACCGGCTTTTTTCTTACTCAGAGTATAACTTGCAAGGCATTCATTCCTACTAGAGACTAGGGATGGAGAGACTCCCTGATCTGAACCGGTGGTTCGTTCATAACATTTGCGATGCGATTGCACGGGTAGCTTCAGTGTGCATCGTATAGAACGGATGACTATATCACAATGTATGTTTCCATGCACGCCTCTCATCAGTAAAAGCCATGGTTAAATTGATGACTTCATAGTTTACCAGCTTTATCTTTGTTTTTTGAGGTGCATTGAACATCTCATCAATCTCTTCCAGCGGAAACCAGGTGGTGCGCAGCCGCAGTGCGACAATATTCCTCTCTTAACTTGCCAAAATAAAATAAAGTTCCTGAAAACAAATCCGTGACAAGGTGTCTGGTTTCTGCAGCAGCATATTCTTCTGATCATTCTTATTGATCTAATACCGAAGCTTTGTAAGAGGCATTTTACGATATTTGCTTATTATTGTAACAATTGTGCAGAACTAAAAAAAAACTCCAGACAGAAGGACATTTTGCCCTTAACAGTAGTTCAGAGAAGTCCAAAAAGCAGCAGAGATAAACGCACCTTTCTCTGCAAATAACACAGCTGTTAGATTAAGATGCTAAAACGACGAACGCATGGCGACGAGAGAGGTTTTGCTTCTACAAACGAACACAACGGGTGCTAAAAGCAAGCCAAAACTGCCTAGTCTCCCTTTAAATGAACAGTAACTTTAGGTTACAGCAGCTCTCACAATAGATTCTTAAGGATCACTGGGATATTTAAAAAATATAGTTTCATAATAATTCCTAATAGTTATATGATAAACTGTAATCATTTTCTGAGTCTGCTGGTTTATTTTTCTGAGCAGAGTGACCATCTTTATAACCCTCCTATTTTAACAGAATATTGTAGCAATAAAAATATGTATAATATGTAAATACAACTGATGAAGTGCAATGTCTTTTCATGTTGAATTTATTGATAAATCTAAAACCATAGAGGATCAAATGCATCCGTCTGTCACGTTATGGGGGTGGTTAGGACCCAAAAATGCAGATATCCAGGATGACACGAGGCAGGAGTTGATATATGAATAAATCCTTTTAATTGTAGGATGAAACAAAAATAAATCCGAAGGCAGGGAGCCAAAAATCCAAAACCAGAAGAACAAAAGCTCACCTAGAGCACAAAACTGGGACGAGACACAAAGCTCACACAGAGCATCAAAAAACGCTGACATACAAACAATGGACCAACAAGACAGGGCTTAAATACACTGGGGCATGATGGGAGGCAGATGAGCTGCAGGTGTGTGGGGAGAGGTCCAGGTGAAAGCAATACTTAATCAGGGAGGGAACTCACACGACCAAAGAAAAAAAAAACTTAAAAACAAGAAAAGCAGCCACATAACTAAGGCCTAGTCCACACGTAGCAGTTTAAAAAAAAAAAAAAACGAATATCCGCCCCTCCAAAAACTTGCATCCACACCACCTCGTTTAAAAACAAAACTCTGTCCACACGTACCCGGATAAATACGTTGTTAAGGACATGCCAGACCTGTAGGCGGCAGTACTTCCCCCATTCTTAACCTCGTCCTTCGTCTGTGGTCTTCTGCAAGGAGCAGTAATTCTGCTTGCAAAAACAAACAAGCAAAAAGCGCTTGGACAATTGATAAAGCGAGCGCAGCTCTGAGGGCATCCATGCTGTCGGCTAGTGTAAACACAGGTCGCACACGTGATGTCAGCATTTGTTTGTCGCGGAAAGTGACGTTGCGGACCTTAAAACTCCGGTTTTGTCTGTCCACACGCAGACACCCAAAACGGAGAAAACGCAGATCTTCACTTTGGCCGGAGTTTTTAAAAAGATCCGTTTTCGTGTGAAAAAACTCCGTTTTCGTGTGGATGACAGGCCAAAACGTAGAAAAATATCTACGTTTTGGCAGATCCCCGGCTACGTGTGGACAGGGCCTAATATTCTAAAGGGAAGGAGAACTACAAAGACCGGTGGGACAAAACATACTAAAGAGACTAATAAAATGAAAAGCTGAAGCTATAAACACTGCAGAGGGATGACTGGCTACAGAGGGGTGACTGGAGAAGACTAAAGGAACACAGGACCTGAGAGATCTATCTGGAAGGCTGAAGACCAGGGGACAAATGAGGAACACAAAGAGACACAGACCATGACATCGTCACAGAGAAAGAGAGGAAAAAACAATTGTGACGAGTTTGCAAATCATTACTGAATCATAAGAAGGGATGAATCGTATCAAATCATGTCGGCAGAAGGTGTCACCGTATCGTTAAAGCATCACATCGCGGGTAACGTATCGAGATATGAATCAAATCAACCTAAGTGGTGGGGATTCACATCCCTACCAGAGACCACGGCAAATGATTTGATGAAACGAGTGTTCCACACCTTTAACCCTTTTTCCTCATTTGTGTTTTTAAAAGTAGGATTCAGTTGCGTTTGCTGGATAAACTGAGTTACGGTGGGATGGCACAGAAAAGATCTGCATGTGCAGGAAAAGTTGTAACAGGAAGTCTCCGTTTCATCTCCACAGCTATGGGCAGGCCTGCGTTTCACCGTGCCACGGCTGAAGGACACACATAAAACTGTCCAGTTTGATGTGCAGATACGCAGGTACATCCCGAGCATCACTTGCAACAGCGGTTTTTGCTAACTACTGTAATTTTAATCTGTATTCTGATTCCACAGTAAAAATGAGAATAATTCTCATAGTGAAGTTGTGTCCCACAAGCTGGATGTGGTCGTTCAGGCTGATGTCATCCTCCAGGGGTGAGATGAGTGTTAGCAGTCGTTATTCAGAACTTTTTGGGAATTCATTAAGTTTCCAGTGCCTCCTTATTCACGTCCTCATAGCCCTCCTTTCTTTTTCAAGTGTGTCCCGACCAGATAAGGTCTTCTTTCCACCGGCCAACTGGAAAGTTCCCAAAAACTATGGGGTGGAACAGGACGTGGGGCCTGCTGTGGAGCACATTTATGAGGTAATCAGCCACACTCTTATCTGTGCATACTCATCAGGGCGGAGCAGAGGGGGCTTGATCCTCCTGTTCATTCATATAAAAGGAAAAGAAGAAAAAAATCCTCAGAGAAGCAAAAAAGAAACCAAAGAAACCTGTTCACCTGTTTCTTCCTGCAGCTCGTTAACAATGGTCCCAGTCAGATCAGCTCCACCTCACTGGAGCTGCGCTGCCCTCTCCTCATCCAGAGTCGCACCCTCCTTTATCCTCTGGAGTTCTCCACCGAAGGCTCCATCAACTGCACTGCAGACAGACACATGAACCACCTTAACCTAAAAGTGAGTATCCCTCATCCACACACACACACGCACACGCACACACAAGCACGTGCACACGCGTACACCCCTGGGGTTGCATAAAGTGAAATTAGAGATGGTTTTCCAGCACGGTCCCAGTGTTTTGCCCACATCCACCTCCTCCTTCCAGCTTCCCAGCCCCACCCGGGACACTTACTCCACCACGGCTTTGAAGTCACAGCTCTTCCCTATGTTCAGCACAGCTTGAAGATCCACCTCACCCAACGCCACACTCGCTCATCTTCAACAGGCAGCAACACCCTTTTATACCGAGCGGGAGCCGTTGGATTCTTTGGGCAAAGACATTTCCATGCAGTTGTTTTTGTTTACATGTGAAGCTTAACAGATATTGAGCAGGGCCGTGACGGGTCATACGTCTTAGCTGTGTGACCTAATGTTTTATTTTCCCTCGTGAGCTGCCGGTGAGTTTCCACGGGAAAGGAGGAGGAGGACTCACATGCTACTGATTAATGAGGAGAAACGTCAGGGTCATGCTAACATCAGGTCTCTTATCGACAGAGAGCACCGTGTTGTTCTAATGGGTGGTTCGTCTTTCTCGTTTAGCTCCAGCGCACATCCACCGAGTCTCCCATCCTGGCACTGAAGGCCCACGAGCACCACGTTGAGAGGAGGGATCTTCATAAGAACCAGCTCGCCCATTTGACAAATCTGGTAAGGGAACTTCCTGGAGGTGACGAACGTCAACAAAACATATCACTTAAAAAGAAGGAGTTTGCATTTTTTGGAATATTTTGTTCAGTTCCTTTCAGAAAAGTCACCTAAGTAGTATTAAGTGCATGAACCTAGATCTATTAGGCGACACCATCCATTAGACTGTGGTAATCTCATTAAAATGAAGAGGTCAAAGGGCACAGCCTGGTCATCGTGTGCCACTTAACATTATAAGCTCTTCATGAGCAGCGGGGCAAAAACAGGGAGGGGTGTAGGGGATGTACTGTTGCCTGCTTGATTCACACACATCGTTACACAGTGGTACAGTTAATTCTGTCTCACAATGCTGTCCTGTTTTCAACCCCCACTTGGATTCTTTCTGCAGGAACATTCCATGTTCTTGCAGCGCATGCATGTTTGCGTCCAGTTTCCTTCTACAAACCTAAAATATGTCTGTTAGGTTAGCTGGTGACTCTTCATTAGCACTTCTATCTCAGTGCAGCCCTTTGATGAAGTGATCAGGTCAAGGTCGACCCCCACCAGACACCAGCACCCTATGATCCCCATCAAGAGCAAGCTGGTGTAGATGAATGGGTGCAGGGTGTTTAAAGTCAGCCACGCACACTGGTCCTATTCCCCCCCCCCCCCCCCCCCCCCAATTGTTAATCATTCTATCTGCGGAGGTCTTTAACCTCTGTCAATGTGTGATCATCAAGCAAGTTTAGTGACACTAAACTACGAATCAAATCGTTCTCCTATTCTTGCTGAATCTGCACTTTTACTTTTCAGACTTTTAGTAAAAGTCATTTAAGTCCACATGCTTCAGTGTTTGGTTCCATTTGTCCATGGAGGACATGGAGTAAATGTGAGAAGTTACATAAAGTATAAAAAAAACTACCTTTAAAAGTTCAACAGGGTGAAAATCATTTAGCTCTGATAGTCTTATACCAATGAACATGTTACAGCCTGTTGGCGTTCCCTTTGAAGGTCTCAAAATGACCGATCATGTGTATTTATTTATTTTTGTCTGGCCAATGTTGCTCACCACATCAGCTGACTGATATATTGCTCGATTATCGGCTACAACAAAAATAATTAATCAACCCAACAAAATGTTTCTTCCTTTTGGGAACAAACTCCGTGGCGACCAGAATGCAGATTTTGCACACACACACACGGCGTTGGGCTTGGACATTTGGAAATGTTGTTGATCCTGTCACGAGCAGAACTCAGAAGACCCGTGAAGACGCCAAACACAGAAAAGCAGATAAAAACGTCTTTTATTTGCTGCAGAGTTACCAGGTGGATGAGGCTGGAGACCGAGTCGGAGGGCAGGCGTGAGTCAAAACCAGATAGGTGCAAGCAGGTACAGGGAGCAGGCTGGAGACGTGGCAGAAGACAGGCGAGGGTCGTAAAGGAAGGCAGGGGTCAGGAGAAAAACGAGGTCCGGAGGCAGAAATCCGGCAGGGTGGATGGCTGGAGAATTTACTGGCAACGGCTTTCAATAATCTGGCAATGACTGGGTAGCTGAATGGATCTTTTATAGCAGGGGAAGCAGGTGTGTGAGATGAGCTGAGGAGTCAGGAGCAGGTGAAGTGGATGAAGCTGATGACAGGAACAGGTGAGAAGAATGGAGTTGATTGTGGTTGCCAGGGGAAACAGGGCTTGTCAGGAGCTTGGTGAAGGGACCAGGTGAGCTGAATGAAGGTTAAATGAGGAGGCAGAGGAGGGTGAAGGATGGGAGTCATGACAGATCCAGCTGGGAAAACTATTTGAATTGGATGACACCCGCGTACAGAAAAATAAACTACTCATGACTTTCCATAGTAGGCTATGCTAGCAACGAAACAGCAGGATAATTTCATAGATTTCTGTCAAAATAAAAGTGTGCAAAGAGAAAGTTAAGGACTATCACCAGCATGAAGAGTAACGCTCCTTCCTGTGTTTGTCCATAGATATGCGAGAACATTTTAACAGGTTCCATTTCTGAGAACGTGCACTTATTTTGTCCACTACTCTCTTTTGTTTTGCCTTTGAAGCCTTTTTTTTTTACAGTTTTAAAACACGACTGCAACAAACACAAGACTAATGTTCCTTTCCCATACTTGTTATTAAACTGTTTGTGTACCGCAAAGCTTGGACCCAAAGCAAATGTTTTCAGAGTCATTTATTCATCTCCTTGCAGCCAAGGTAGTGTGTAAAATACCACGTAGCGTTTCCTGAAACCCAAATGGATATGGGATAATAAGGGAATGGCTTGTCAGAGCCGGGTTTGAATGTTGACGATGTTTTCAGGATGAATTTAGCGTACTTCTACGACGTTTCAGCCTGAACACGCTCCCTGCTTACAGCGGTGCTGCTGCCGGGACATAATGTTATTCTAGTAAATTGTGGGAACAGCCAGAAAGTCGCACACATAATTCCATCAGACTGGATTTGTGAGTTGTGGATCTGGGGAATTTTTGGATCTCAACTACTCATGTAATTTTCTCAGACCTACATCATGTAGACCATACCAGGAGGTGGAAGCAGACTGTCTCATTACTCTTAAGTCGGTTTAAGTCTGAGCCTAAAGGAACTGGGTGGGTTCTCCTGTCTCCTCTTCTGTTTTCCTTCTTGATGTAATAAGTAAACTAATACTCTCCCGCAGGAAACCCAACAAAACCCCTCAGTCCTGGGGTGGTCGAGCTGCAGCAGCAGCAGCAGCAGCTCGGAAGGGCAGAGTGTGTATGTTTTGAAACAATAAAGTTGCATTATGGGGATTTAATTAAGATTGCCTATTATACAGCCTTGAGAAAAATGGGCTGGTTTTAGTGGTTGGGCAATAATGTGGCAAGTGGTACACGCCACATTTTTACAGTCTCATGACATTCCTTCAGTCTAATTCGAAGCAGGCGTAGTATAGGGATAATAAAATTGGGCTCTTTGTTACATTTATGCAGCATTAGATGATCGTTAAGGGTCCTAACGTGTCAAGTTTTCGTTTTATCTGTTTACCAGGTCATCAGAAGTCTGTTTATGTCTCGTCTGTTTGTTTCCGTAGTCATGCTCCAACGTGGAGTGCTGGGCAATCCAATGCAACGTAGGTCTGCTGGAGAAAGGAACAACCGCTATCCTCAAAGTGCGTTCCCGCATCTGGGCCAAGACCTTCACTGAGGTTAGTGGGAGAAGAACCTTGCCATTCAAACGGGGCACCGAACACGAACTTGGGTTTTCAGCGGAGGAAAACGCTGCACACTCTGGATTAGTCTCTTCCCACATGTCAGGCTTTAGCAGGGACTACGAAACCGTTTTCTTTAAAGCATCAGAAAGAAAACGAGAGTTTAAACCCCGAATGCAAACAAAGGCAACTGGCTGCAGTAGGCAGTCTCACGTTTGTTTGATGTTTTCTTGGCTTCAGCAGTGGCTCTGAATCAGCCGCCACTGACATTACCCCCACATCGATGTGCAGGCCTCGTCATGGTGCATTTCTGTCCTGCCGTGTCTGAGCTACTATAATTGTTTCCCACCTCCTACGTATTGCAACATGGAACATGTGTGATGTATTGGAAATTCATTATCTGGCAGTCCCGAACACTCACAGGATTGGAATGTGTGGATGCACAGATGGTCTGTGTCACCACCTTGTGTTGATTTACTGTAATTACAGCAACAGCCAGAAGTTTTGGGAATGGCACAAGTATTTAAGACACAAACAATTAAAAGGTTTCAGTGGTTGTATTAAAAATTACATCACATTCATGCAAGGAGTCAATGTTGTTGGTGTTTTCTTTTCAAGACCTCTGCAGTTCACCCGGATCCGTCATCGTCTAAATCCTGACTGGTGGCACCCGTTTTCACATAAACCAGTGAATTGAGTTTGTTGGGTTGTTGTTTGGGTCTGAAGAGTTTCCTGGCCATGGACCCATAACTGTTTGCTCCTTAAGCCACTTAGCTCTGACTTTCTCCTTCTGGCCCAGTGCTCCAGAAGACACTGCTCATCACCTAACTGTTGTCGGAGGAGTTCCTCTGGGAGGATGTTTAGGTACCTTTCTTTATTCGGGGCGACGGTGGCACAGGAGTTAAGTGCTCGCCCCGTAATCGGAAGGTTGCAGGTTCGAGCCCCGCTCAGTCTGTCGCTGTCGTGTCCTTGGGCAAGACACTTAACCCACGTTGCCTGCTGGTGGTGGTCGGAGGGACCGGTGGCGCCTGTGCTCGGCAGCCTCGCCTCTGTCAGTGCGCCCCAGGGCAGCTGTGGCTACATTGTAGCTCATCCCCACTAGTGTGTGAATGTGTGTGTGAATGGGTGAATGACTGATTGTGTTGTAAAGCGCCTTGGGGGGTTTCAAGGACTCTAGAAGGCGCTATATCAAATACAGGCCATTTACCATTTACCATTTATTCATGGCTGTTCTGAGGCTAAACTGTGAGTGAGTCCACTCCCTTGGCTGAGAAGCACCCCCACACACATACATGAATGATCTCAGGATGTTTCACAGGACTGATGGAAGAGCTCACCGATTCCTCTCCTCCAGTCCTATATTCCTAACAACCAGGAAGATGATTCATCAGGGGAAAATAACTTTTCTCCAGTCCACACCAATCCAATCCCTGAACTTTAAGCAGAATATAAGTCTGTCCCAGATGTTTTTCTTGGAAAGAAGTGGCTTCCTGACACCAGACCATCCCCCGAGTCACTGTGCTGCCGGTGCACTCACCATCAGTTACCAATCCTGATTAATCTCTGCGTATCAGTGCCAGGGGGTGATCCTAAAATATAGATTTAGTAAATAATTGTAATTCATCTGACTCTCTGAGCGTTTGAGTTTATTCAAAAAGTCATCAGAAATAAACGGCGATAATTAATGTTTGTGTCTTCCTCTAACATTTTGCTACAGCCTTGCTTGTCAGCCTAAATATGACTTCTCTTGTATCTTCAGAGATCCAACAAGCAGTATGTACTGGAATGTCTCGCCACATACAGTGTGAATAAGATGCCGTATGCCATACTGCCTAAACACTCTCCGAGTGGGCACAAAAAGGTATTAAACCAGAATGTGCATTCATACTGTAGGCTGTTATCTCCGTCAGGTCCGCTTCATCTTCAGGAACTGTCCTTCCTCCTCAGGTGGTGACTCCAGTGGTGTGGAACAAGCCGGACATAGAGAACTCTGTTCCCCTCTGGATCATCATCTTAGCCATTCTGGCTGGTTTACTGCTTCTGGCGCTTCTAATCTATGTCCTCTACAGGGTCAGTGTTTAAACTCTGCATCGACCTAAATAGCAAAGCTAATCAGATGTTTTTAAAAAGAAAACGTCAGATCTGATGTCTGCGTTTATAAATTGCGTTTCTTTTTTTCTTTGCAGCTTGGCTTCTTCAAGCGATCGGTGCCATACGGTACCGCCATGGAGAAAGCTCAACTTAAACCACAGGCTGCCTCGGAAGCTTAAGTAGCGTCGAGATTCCCAAAAAACCCACAATGTCTAGCCATGGGATTGCAATGGAGAAGCATGAAGGAACACGATCAAAGAGCAGGTGAAGACTTGTGTAGACGAGAGACCACTAGAGCTCCACTGCGCTGCACTAGAAGAGGACAAAAACCCAAAGATCTCCAAGCCAAATGAATGTTTTATTTAATTTATGATTTTATTTTTTATCAGGTTGGGATTGTTTTCACGTTTTTTTTTATCTCCACGCCTAAAGACTTTATTAGACTTTACATAAAGGTGACCGCAGAATGCACACAGGTGTCCATCAGCCTGTACTTGTAGCATCTCAGTGGGTTTAATTTTACTGATGATTGTGATGGAGAACTCTGTAATGCCCTTTTAACTGACTTTTACTGGTGCTACAGATCTGAAGGGTTCACTGCCTTTGACGGGATTCGGTGTGTTTGTGGCCTCTGGGAGGAAAACCTGCTTCCCGATGAGGCCTGAAGGTGTTTCTCTGTTTCTTGATCACAAGATTAGTTTACAGTTTTCAGGTGAGAAATGATCCTTCTAGAGGCAGAAATTCAAAGTGATACAATAGCAAAGTAGTAAACATAGGAATCCCACCTTTTAGACTCAAAGTCCCAAATTGTGTCCGATGCACGCTGGGATGATCGCCACCATCAACCCAAATACAGGAAACGCGGGTATTTAAGTAATGAACTGTTTGTGAACATAACGACTTTCTGCCTCAGGTTGGTGGACAGTGTGTGTTTTGCACTCAAAGGAAATCTACTGATATTTTTCCCGAGACACCAAAGACTGACTGAGCTTCCTTTGAGTTAGACTCCTACTGAAGACTTTGTGTGAAGTCCTGTGTGCTTGTTCTCAGAGTTACCAACGCTGTGCCGTTTACTGGGATTGGGACTGGAACCAACGCAGACCAGTGAAACCTCTGTCGGAATGTGGTGTTCTCCACAGAATTATGTTGTTGTCTTTGCTCCTGCTTGGTTTGGGTTTAAAATAATGTTTCTGCCCTTGCTAGCTGAGAAACAAAATATTCCACCTGTCGCAGGTGCCTTCCTTGATGACCTATTTTCAGAGAAATGGCTTTTGCACCTACAGAAGTAGTTTGAGGGCAGCCGAGACCAAAGCCGAGTTGACATTACCAGGGGCGTGTCCAGGGAGTGGCCTGGGGTAGCACATGCCACCCTTAGAATCTGATTGGCCACCCCAGGTGCCACCCTACTGAGTTCCAGTTTAAATTGACTTTACATTGTCAACAAAAGGCTTGGGTTGTAAACTCCAAAATAGTGTGTGGTAGCATGCACCTTTCACCTTGTTTTTTAGCCCAGGCCTACAGAACATTTCTGTAGTAATATTATTTAATATTTTTTCATACTCACATACATAGTATTTAGAGTCCCACTCAACTCCAGTTGGTGGCAGTAATGCAACAAGAAGTGACTTGCTAACCACCACAAAAGTAGAAGATGAATAGAAAAAAATGGACATTGTGCAGTGTAAAACTCAAAAATTCACTAGAAAGTAAATAAACGATTTGTGTAAATAAATAAATGAGCATAACCATTGGTGCCACCCATGCATAAACAAGTGCCCCACATGGGCCACCCCATTTTAAAAGTCCTAGACACGGCTCTGGACATTACATCATTATTTTCATTGAATTCAGTGTTTTTATTGCCAGCATGAAAACCTCCAATGCATTTAGGCATCAAATTCAGCAGGAATTTAAGCTTACAGAATAACGTGCATGAGCTGCTGGCATTTAGTAACTGGAGCCGTTTTAATATGGCAGCAATACACTTTAGTCTTGGCTTTGTCATTAGCTCATCAGACATGTTGGATGTAAAAGCTATTTCTCCCAACATAGTCCTTCAATGGGAAGCTATAACGAGTGATTTTTACAATCTTTTCATAGCAACACGCCGACATGGCTTAAAGAAATCATATTAAGTGAGGCGCAGGAAGAAACCACAAAGCTGACGATGATATGATGAAGTTCTCTTACAAAGATGGGACAATCAGCAGAATTGCAGCGCTGACAGGCGGCTGAAGGCAGACGGATAATTTTTCAGCACAAGGCTGAATGAGATACTGTATTTTGATTGTTTTATATGAGTTATATGAATGAGACGTGGCTGATGTCAACCCCAAACCAAAAAGGGCTACAGGGACTGAACAATGACATGCTTTGTGTTGGTATCTTTTGTCATGTACATAGGATTACTCACGTGCCTTATGTGTAAATACTAAATGTTGGTGAGTTTGCTTGTGTATGCATCTTCATGCAATTGTGTGACTGCTATATTTAAGGAAGTTGTTTCTGTGTGTGGGCTTCACCTTTGCCTAGTCCTGTGCAGCTTGATGTAATGAGGTTGCAGCTCCATGTTGCTAACAGCAGAAATACCTCCTACTAAAGGGTAAACAACTAGGCACTGGGAACTACACGTTGTTTGGAAGTGCAATATTTATACTCAATCTTTCCTTTTTAACAGTTTTCTTTTGTTTTGACGTTTTATGTCTGATTCTGTTGCGGTAAACCATAATTGCTCGTGGCTTTTGGTGTTAGCTCGCTTTTCCCCACCTAAAAGGATATTTTCACCACTTCACGTGTACTCTTCACTTCACTGGACCCTGAACTACCGTCATTATGGCACAGATTAACGCTGAGCACCGACTCGCTGGCGCAGTTTGATCATTTCTGTCTGTTGTTACAGCTGTTCGGATACGATCATTTCACCAAACACGTGTTACACATAATTTTGATTTACTCGACTCCCTTAATACCCACTGATCAGAGGGTGATTTATGTTCACATGGTCCACAAATCCTTTATCACGCACATTCTCTTCATGAAATTCTTTCCTGAACATGTCAACTCATTATTTATACAGAAATCTTTTTTTTTTTTTTAGAATGTTCTCCATCAGGCAAAGGCACTGGTAAATTTCTTCTATTTTTGTTTTTTAAACACGTCTTAGCCCACTTTTGCTCTCCGGGACTTTAGAGGAAGATGTTGTACATATTTTTGATAAAGGAGAGAAACTGATGGAATGGTTTGTTGTGAAATTTCTCACCCCATATTGGGGAGACCTGTTTAGGTGGATGATGGCTCCTTTAAAAGTAATTTTTTTTTTGCCTGCTATTGTTTGTACTTTAAATAAAATAAATCCCTTTGTAAAAATTCTTTGCGTTCTGGTATTGAATGTGAAAATAATTTATTTAGAAAACACAGTATGAAATTATGTGCATGTCAGTTAGTGATGCCAACCTTAGCATACAATATATTACTTTAAAAGTGAAAACTCTGGTGTGCAAAAAGCTAAAAAATATATAAATTTGTGGCACATATGTGTTGCACGTGTCCATATAAAAAAAACACCAGCAAGAGCAATACTTTGTACATATTGTTACATTGGATAAAAGTGTCCCAATGGTCTTAACTAGTCAAGCTGCACATTTTTACTCTCAGAGCTGAAACCCTCGCTATAAATGTCCACGACCCGTGAATTACAGCAGGTCTCCGTCAAGTCACCTGAGACCCATCTCTCTCAGGCAAGTGTTAAGGTTCACTTCGTCCTGCTAGCTTGTTCTCTGCTTCAGAATGAAGTTTTTCAGTCTTTCTGATTCTGAAGGCAGACATCTCAGCATTCCATTGTTCTTGAAAGCTGCGTTAGCTTTCGCTGGTTGTCGATCACCTTCAGATTTTGGATGTAGTGGCGGACGTTGCTGGGAGTGCGCAGAGGGAAGGCGTGTTCTGAGTCTGGACGGAAAGAGGAGGATGTTTCACTCATCTTAGGCAAAGGGAAATCAGAACTAATGACAAAAAAATGGATGTAGTGAAGTGAATTTCCTCTTAGATCAGGGACTGGGGTTAAGTCAGGACAACGGTAATGGGGCCTTGACTGACATGAGGCCCAAACGTATTATTCTTACTTTAATTAAAGAATCTATGTGATATGTTTTCATGGGGCCCTAAATCCCTGGCAGAGCCCTGACAAGATCCACCAGTGAATCAGCCTGCAGATGCAGCTTACTTGTGGACAGGCGGGTAGGACCCTCCAGAAATATGCGATCAGCCAGGCCTCTCTGTGGAGAAGAAGGCACTGCAGAGGAAACAATGAAAACAACATTAATATCCATCCACATGTCTGATTTCAGAATTGTTCTTTCACCTAGTGGCCTCTACAAATCCCCTTGTGGTTGCCCTTTTAGCTCCAAGTACTCTACTAATGGTTGACTGAAACTGTTGACATAAACAAGTAGCCCTAAGAAGTAACCCAAGACTGTCTAAAGCCAAACCACCATGTCCTGGGCAGGGTCTTCTCTGGGAAGGACATGCCCGGCGGTCCTCCACTAGGAAGTATCCGGGGCTCCCTGGCCAAACATCTGAACCACCTCAGCTTGCTCCTTTTGTTGTAGAGGAGCAGGTGGTGCTTCTCAGAGTCCCTCTCAGATGGCCGAGCTCCTCACCCTATCAATAAGACTGAGCCCAGCAACTCTGCTGAAGAAAGTCCTGTATTATCCAATTTTCCTTTTTTCTGTCTTTACTCAAAGCTCAGACGTGGACAGCCTTCTGATTTTGCTTCTTAAACACCAGAGCTCCCGTTGATCTCCTGCTCTCTCCTTCATGAACCCCTGAAGCAAACCTTGATATTCTGAAATTGCACCCCTTCTTGTTATTATACACGTAGAAGTATGGAACCCTTAGGGATACCGAAAGCTCATTGTTAACCTCTCCCCGCTCTCACCACAGGCATGCTGCCATGTTGGATTTGTTTTATTTTGATTTGCACATCCTTCTCTCGTGTACAACCTTGATATGGATTCCCAGTGTTGTAACTGCCTTCTGTAATTTTGTATATAACTAACTGAGAAATATTGTGACTGCATCTTTTGCTGCCTCTTGGACAGGAGGACTCCCTTGAAAATTAAGTTTTTAATCTCAATGGTACCTTCCTGGTTAAATAAAGAAAAAAATAAAGTGGGGGCTTGTCCGGGATTTAAACATCTCATATCTGAATCAAGAATCTTTATTTTACTATTGGAGTGACAGTGTCAGAGGAGTTAAATGCAAGAGGGTTGCAGGTTTGGTTGTTGGTGGTTGTCAGGTGTATGGCAGCTCCATCTCTGTCTGGAAAGGTGATTTTCCAGGAACACAATGCACAGAGTAACTCGGATCGATGCCGCTCGGCCCGGCCACTTTTTCCAAGGGCATACATAGTTCGGTATTTTCCCTCTACTTTCTCCCCAATTTTTAGTCCCTGCTCCCTTGAGGTACCTGGCAAGGCCAGGTTGGGCTGGCATCGTGACTCTGGCCGCTGATTTGCTAGGGGGCGTAGTCACTGGTTGCTCCTGAGTTTTTAGCTTTCTGTTTCACTGCCTGCAGCAATGTCCTGCAGACAGTGAGGTCTATTTTCCAGCCATAAAACTGAGCAACATGTCCAGAAACACCAACATTTTTCAGTTGAGTTGTGTTTCTGTGGAGCATACAAGGTAACTTGAAGTTTACCTTACTGTTTCACTGCCTGCAGCCATTTCCTGCAGGCAGTTTGCTAATCACCTCATGTTATTTTGTCACGAGAAACAGCAGTACAGAGCTGTTTTAGGCCAGGGCAGCCAGGGCAGCTGTGGGTACACTGTGGCTCATCACCACCAGCGTGTGAATGTGTGTGTGTGTGTGTGTGTGTGTGTGGGTGGGTGGGTGGATGACTGTTGAGGGGAGTCTAGGACTCTAGACTATTTAATTACAGCACATTTACCATTTTTTTGCTTACCATAAGGTTGGCTTCTGCATCCTCGTACAATTTTCACAGTCTTGGCAAGCATCCTCTGATGCAACAAAAAAGGACATTTTCAAAGTCAAGCTCCTATTTAAATGATGGCAGGAAATGGTGTGAATATTAAGTGGCAAATAAACAACAAACCATTTTCTCAAAGTTGACCAGCTTGTCTGTGTAGTTTGGGTTTCCCTCATGGATGAAGGTCATGTCTAGGCATTAACAAGATGCAATCATGTTCCATGCGGTTTAGTAAAGCATATGTTTGGATTAATGACAGCCTGGCGGCTGGTGTTAATCACCTTTCAGCAGCAGAGGCATGAAGGGGGTGTACGGAGGACTGAGTTTAGCTACAGCCAGTCTGTAGGCCCTGTGGTTTCGAGAAGGATCCTAACACATCCAGAGAATGCAGCAATGTCAATCACTGACACTCATTTAGCAGGAGAAAAGCTACTTTTACTACAAGGGAAAAAAACTGTTAAGAATAAAGCGCCTTTGAGATGAGAAGACGGCTTACCATCAGTCTCTCATAAGTGCAGTAGATCCTTTTAGTCTTGCTTGGTATTCTCTGTAAAATGCAAACAGAAGGGTCCACAGCAAATCCTAAATAAAATACTTATTCACATCATGACCACTGCTCGCTCACCTCCCAGGTCTTGTAAAGCCGCTGCACTGCACTGTTGCTCAATCCAAACATGACAGCAAAAAATAAATTAAGATTCTTCTGCTCCTTCAACCTGAAAAGAAACACATGCGGTGGTAAACAGCAGAGTTTGTGTCTGATCGGCTCTGCAGTAAAGGGGATATTTAAGCAATCTGTCGTTTCTCACTGAGCAACAGTTTCAGCAGTGGCTTTACCACGCTGCTCTGGTTGATGCATCACTTTGCACAAACTTATTGATTTTAGAGCAAATACAAATGCTTTCTGATCATTTTGCTGTGACTTGTGGTGATGCGCCACAAACATGTCTCTGTTTTATAAAGTGTCATGACCACTAGGGGGCAGCTTCAGACATAAAACCATGACTTCACTCAACAGATGCTTCTCAACTTTTTGTTTTTATAATCCTGAAAAACATTTCTGCTAAATCGTTTGTAAAGCTCAGTCCATTTTGTGATTAAACTGGTCCTTTTAACCTTTGATGCTCGATAACCACATCCTCACCGGCCACCAACCGTAGAATCTTCTAGATTTAAATAAATATCTTCTTAGTCGTATATAATGTTTTTTTTTTTTTTTTTTGCACACCGTCAAAAAGGACTTAAAACCATCTATTCAATGACACATTCTATTAAATGCAAGCTCAGACAACCAAAAACAGACTAAATTTTGCATCCTATTAATGTAACTATTTGAACCTAGGGGTTGTGCATGGCACCCAGGGGCGTGTCCAGGGAGTGGCCTGGGGTAGCACATGCCACCCTTAGAATCTGATTGGCCACCCCACTAAGTTCCAGTTTAAATTGACTTTACATTGTCGACAAAAGGCTTGGGTTGTAAACTCCAAAATATTGTGGTTGCATGCACCTTTAACCTTGTTTTCTAGCCCAGGCATGTAGTATTACTAGTATTTAATATTTTTTCCTATTCACATACATAGTATTTAGAGTTCCACTCAAATCCAGTTGGTGGCAGTAATGCAACAAGAAGTGACTTGCTAACCACCACAAAAGTAGAAGATGAAGAGGAAAAAAATGGTGATTGTGCAGTGTGAAACTCAAAAATTCACTAGAAAGTAAATAAATAAATAAAGGATTTGTGTAAATAAATAAGCATAACCATTGGTGCCACCCATGAATAAACAAGTGCCCCACAAGGGCCACCCCATTTTAAAAGTCCTGGACACGGCTCTGATGGCACCAGCCAAGGGAGGTGTTTCAGAGATGTCCAGTAGGCAGGAGGGCCCTGGGTCCATCAAGGACGTGCTACAGGGGGATTCTAACTTCATGTCTTTAGGTTCCCATAGGGTGGAGCTTGGGTAAGGGAAGGCTTGGGCTTCCCTGCTGCTGCTGCCTCCACTTCCCGGACCCGCATAAGTGGAGACAAATGAATGGATGAACAAACGATTGCCATTTGAACTTTAAATTCAGTTAGGTATCATGCTGTATTTGATTACAAATGAACCCCCAAAAAAAGGTAAATGTCTCTGTCAGAACCAGATGGACTTGTGTTTTCTGGATCGGCTCTTACACTGAAGCGATCTTGATGAACTTCTTGAGCAGAACAGCCCGTTTCACCAGGTCCTCACAAAGGCACAGCTCTGTCACCACCCAGTGCTGAACTTCGTTAAAGTGACGCACAAACCGCTCTAAATTGGCTGTGATGGCTCCAGGGAACTTGTGGCGGCCAAAGATGTAGTAGATCAGCTCCACCTGGAGAAAGAGGAACATTATGAGGTCACAAACAGGAAAGCTTTCACAGGTGATGCACCAAAGGTAGATGTGATTAGATTATAAAGGTGGGATACTTAATACTTGGTCTGAATGCCAGTTTCAGTTTGGAAACCAGAACGTCTCTTGGGGAAGTTTCCAATTGTGAAATCGAACATTTCCTTGTTGTTTTCGAGAAACTTTTGAAATCTTGAGAAAGTTACCTCGTGCATGGCATTGAACAGTTCCCAGTCATAGTTGGTGAGTTCAATGGCAAGGTCTTTGGAGCTCATCTGCTCAATGAGGTCGGCTGTTCCTCGCTCTGGGCCCTGCTGATCCCTCAGGGGTCTCTGCCAGAGAGGAAGAAAAGATGAGGTTGTGCACGGCTTGGCTCTCCTTATTTAAAACATGCATCAATCCCACGTTTCTCACCAGCTGCTCCACTTCGCTGCTCGTGCAAATGAACAGTCTTTCATTGAGACCCAGAGCGGTGTAGACCCCACAGGCATCCAGCTTTAACTGAGCTCTTTCTGTTTGTGTTAAAATAAAAAAAAAGCTTTTACCTAAAAAACAAGAACTTTGACTTTAATGTTTAAATGGGACCCACCTCCAGCGGAGTTCATTTTGACCAGGACGTGATCTCCAACTGGTTTGACTAAAGCCGACATCACATCCTGGACAGATGAGTTCACAGGGAGCATCAGAGATAGGGGCTTGTTGTCGGGCCTGTAGACCTCATACAGCACTGAAGTTAGAGGAGATGAGACGTTTCATTTTGGATGACTGGTTATCTCAGCTCAGATTTATCAGTAAAACCCCTTCAGATGTTGGTGGAACCCACAAAGCTTTACCAGAGAACAGTTTTCCAACACACGGTGGCATAATCCATTCAGGAACTTTTAAAACATTTTCTTTTAGAAGATAATCACTTAGCTCTGCCTCATATGTGTTCATTTTTCATGAGTTTAAGCATAACTTCATCTGCTCCCTAGACAAAATAACAATAACTGAATTTGACACAAGGCCGCATGGTGGTGTGGTTGGTAGCACTGTAAATAAATAAATAAAACACAGACCAAAAATATGTATGCTGGGTTAATTAGTGACCCTCAGCGATTCCTGGGCGTCAGTGAGTGTGTGTTTGCTTTTCTCCATGTGTCCCTGTGATGGACTGGTGACCTGTTCAGTGTCCGTCTCTTCTCCCCATGACCCAAATGAGAAGGAAGCAGTTCACATAATAGATGCATGAATTAAACCCGTTACTTCAAACTCATAAAAACTAGAGATCTTCTTGTTCCAGATGTTCCCAACAGATCTCAGGTTAGAGTTTTTAAAAGCAGAATGGGAGGAAGAGCTTTTAATTATCAGGCTCCTTTCTTGTGGAACCAGCTTCCAGTTTTCATCTGTCTGCTTTTGAGACTAAACTTTTGTTCTGGCTCAACCCTTTAGTAATTTCAATTATATTATATACTATATGAGTCCATTCATAACCCTTCAAAATGATATAACGATGTTAGAAATGAACAAATATTAGAAAAAATACAAAAACATTTAAAAACTGCATTTCATCCTAAACTAAAAACTCCTGTAGCGGTCAGTTCAGGTAATAATGTTTTTCTGTTAGTTTCCCCCAACGGTATCATGGATCTCAGACTTAGTTTATTTGTATGAAAGGTGTAAAATCTAGCGGATTAAAATAAGCTACAAATCCAGTAAAGTTCAGATGATTTATTTAATTGATTTGAGTATATCGTACCTTTATCCTGGGCTTTGATTGGAAGAATCCTCCCAACGCACTCCTCACAAAGAGAAAACCAATCGAACGGCTGATTCTGTTGAAAAAAAAGAATATATATATATATATATATATATATATATATATATATATATATATATATATATATATATATTTGTGTGTGTATATATATATATGTGTGTGTGTATGTATGTGTATATATACATATATATGTGTGTGTGTATGTATGTGTGTATATATATATATATATATATATATATATATATATATATATATATATATATATATATTCGTTCATCTGAAAACATCTGTTTTGTGGAAACATCTGTTGTGTGAAGCTCACCCTGCTCAGTGACTGATACCCGTTCTCCAGCCTGTCAGTTGATGAAAAAAAATGATAATAAAAGAATTAGGTCCTTTTTTTGTAATATTTACTAAATATATTTCTTCAGGAAAAAAAGTTTTACATTTTTGCTCTTCGTCTTTCTCTAAATTGCTCCTTCAGAATGGAGGACAAGCGGTAATCAGCTGCCACCTCCTTCTTCATCCTCTGTTTCAGCCCAAACAAAGAAATTCAAATACAAACATTATTCAAGCAATCCTTTTGTTTTTGAGTTTGCAGTATAATTAAGTTGGACTTGTACCTCCAAAAAGTCCAGAGCAGCGGGATCTTCTTTCAACAGATGGCTGTACAGCGCCACCCACTGGCCGACTAGCTTCACTACCTTCTGCTTGGAGTTGAACGCATAAGCATCCTTCTCCTGCTCGGAGCCCTCTGAGAGCTCAGCCTGGTAGGTGAAGCGGAAGTTAAGGCAATAACTATAAACTTTCTTAGCAGCACTGTTCTTTCTGTCAGTGGAGGAATAACTGTCTCCATCCGCATTAAAGGGTATTGATGCAGTAACGCTGCACACAGCTGGCTGGAGGGCATGAAGACCCTGTGGGTCAGGAGGAAGTCACTCACGCAGGGATCTGCTGGGAGGAAATCATCAGCAGGTCAGCTTTGTCTGAGGATCCTGAATCACTTTTATTGAAACCTAAGGATGCGTCTGTCAGCTCCCACCTGTGGGATCATTTCCATTTGAGTCCAGCTTCACTGTTTCCAGCAGATGCTCCAGAATCTTCTCAGGCGATCCCGACATAACTGTGTATCTGCACAGAGAAAGACAAACCGTCTGGTGTTGTTGTGTGTTCATTAAGGTTTAGGCACTGTACTGTTGAAACAAGAAAACACAACTTGGTTCTTTGTTTATGGAATTAAAATCTAAAAACAATATTCAGATTTAACAAAAATATGTGATGTTTATGTTGGGAAATAAATGAAAAATTATGTAAAAAAAGTTTCAGATCATCAGAAAAATTTCATTATGACCTAAGTTAAAAAAAATTACCAGATTTAAAATGAGGTTTTCATTTATTAAGGGAAAATAATCTATAGAGCTCCAGACCCCACGTGACTCTCAGTAGACGCCATATTGGCAGGAAAAAAAGGTAAACAAACACGGATCGTAAACATGAACATGAACGGGATCGGCTTGGATTTTACTTCGTCGGAGTTTACTTCACACTTTAAAACCGAAGAAATCATTTTATATAGTCAGAAATTAAATAGACTAAACATCTCCGACCCTTACCGTGCCCCTGGGATACTTTTTAAAAACGCCAGAAGCTGTCGGAGCGGACTTCTTACCGGACCTGGCCGGGGAACCCCTTGGGATTTCCCCGGAGGAGCTGGCCCAGGTGGCTGGGGAGAAGGAAGTCCGGGCCTCTCGACGCTACTGCCCCCGTAACCCGACTCCGGATAAGCGGATGAAAATGGATGGATGGATGGACAAATAACATAGATTTACATGTAAGTAGTTTAAATAGAGTGCTGTGCTGTTTGAATGTATAAACTGAACGCCAAGAGAAATCACTAGTTTGATTTTTTTCCGTGAATAAAATAAATATGTCAGGCAGGAGCGTCTCAGGATCTGTCTGAGATCCGTCTCAGTGAGACAGATAATAGCAATCCAAAGTGCTTTTTATGTGTGATTTGACAATTGATCAACCATTGCTTAAAAATTAAATACAGCTTAGTCGGTTAATTGCTGTGATCATAAAACACGTAAACGGCAGCACGCAGAACTCACGAGGCAACGTTTTACGTGACATTTACTTGTTGCTATGAGTAATAAGACAGAAAAAGCCCCGCCAAAATAAGTTTAGGAAGCCCACTAAGAATCGTAATAAAAGCATTTAAAATAAATACCATGCACAGGTGAGGAAACGTTGGTTTAAGTACCTGATATGAAGCGGTCGCCGCATAAGTGAAAACCTTTACTCTCGGGATCCCACAGTTTCATTTCAGCCCGGTCACTAGCGCGTTTTATTACAATCATCCAACGTTTGCGGCGTTCCGGATCTTGGGGAATCCTGTAGATGGCTCATTCCTTATGTCGTCCGTGTCTGTTCTGCATCCTGGGGCACAACAGGAATCTACCATATTTCCCATTTGATTGAGTTTTCTGACAATAACAAATAGTCCAGCTGCCGGCTTCTGCCTGCCAATATGGCGCCGTTTCGATTTGAACTGTTGCATGCCGGGAGAAGTGACGTCAACTCCCGGAGCTCTATACAAGTCAACCCCTAACTGAATAATAACCTACGTCCAGGCCATGGGACACGGACCCGCGGAACAGAGATGACCTGTTTTTAAGTGATATGAATGACTTTCTGAGACTATTCTTTACGACAGAGAGCTGAACGAGTCAGGGTCCAACCAAGCTCCGCTTAAACTCTCTAATCCTGATGAGTTTTCATGTAGTCTTTGTGTGTCTGATCAGATTTCACCGTTTCAGTTTCTTACTTGCTGCTGGCTCCAGCTCCTCCCTGCTCAGCTGAGTCAGCACTCTTCTCCAACACCAGTACGGTCTTCCCATGCTCCTCCAGTCGCACCGTGTTGGCCTCCACATCCTGAAGGTCAGGCAAGAACAAAGTAGCCACACGTATTTCTGTCGCTGCCGCTCACAAACACGACCTGCTGTGCCCCCAATCATGTCGTTGCATTTGAGGCGTTGCAGGTCAGAATGTGAAACGGCAAGACCAACCTTGAGGATTCGGATGAAATCCTGTTTATCAACACGAAGGAAATGGCAATTGTCCTCTCTTAAGATGATGGTGGCGGCACGAGGAGCATCATTTAGCAACGCTAGCTGCCCAAAGTCCTCACCCTCATGCAGAGTGGTCACAAGACCCTGTAGGAACATCGAAGCGTCAGCATCACAGATCATCTGATTAGTAAAAGCAGTAGTTTATTATTCTGTGAGCTGAACTACCTTCCCATGAGTGATCACATTAACAGAGCCTTTCCAGATGATATACCAGGAGGTCCCTTTATCCCCCTGACTGAACACTACACAACCAAGAGGAGCACACACACATTAGTCATCTACCCACACATCTGTCAATGAATAGCCGCCATGCTAGGGCACGTTTTCAATGAAACGCTACATCAACGTTTAATGCTCAGGAGCAGATGAAGAATGCGAAGAGCAAACACAAATGATTCAACGCAAAAGGATGTTCTGAATACTTGTGTGGAACAAACTCTGAAGACAATCAGAGGTGTGTGGAGATCAGCGTCACACTCACACACTGTTCCAGCCTTGCTGTGGGATTCAAAGACCAGCACTGCAGCCAGCTCCTTACGCACCTAAACCACCAAGGAAGAAATCAGCTTTGATATCCAAACCAGGAGCAACTGGATAAGTCAAAGATAACCGACCGAGGAGGAGAGATGAGCAGCAGCCTTCACGTGGAGCAGCTCCTCATAGATGACCTCGATGTCCTCAGGGCTCCTCTGACTGGGGCTGAACACAAGACCAGATCAGACACAAAACCAAGGCACCATCAGAAACATGTCCAATTCTACAGAGGGGCTGTGTGTTCGTTAAGGTGCCTTCATGGATTATAAATAGCAGCTGGATAAACTGACCATTTGCGCAGAATCATGGTGAGCAGAGCGTCTGGGCCCAGCTGACTCAGGAGGGACAGAGCTTCATGCAGCTCATCCTCCGAGTCCTTCTCGTTGCTCGTGTGGTTCAAGCCGAACTCGGAGTCCTGAAAGCGGTAGAACTGGGCGTCCTTGTCATGGAAGTTTAACTCCTGCTTCACTGGACAGATACCCAACACAGAGGGGGATCAAATCGTCCCAGTTAAAGAAACATTATGGTTATTACTGGGAATGTTTCATATACAGTGATCCCTCGCTACTTCGCGGTTCGTTTATCGCGGATTCACGACTTTGCGGATTTTTTCTTTGGAGCCTTATTCAAGGGAAATTCGCCGATTCGCTGTATTTTTCACCGATTCGCGGCATTTTTCTATGCGAAATATCAAGAAATTCCTGTTTTTTTCATCAATTTCATCATAAAATGCAATTTTTGTAATAAAACTATAAAAAACCAAGTAAAAAAATTTTTTTCTTGAGTTTTACCCACAAAAACAGAATGTGATCATGCGATAATTGTATGGTGTCCCTACTTCGCGGATTTTCACCTATCGTGGCCAGGTCTGGAACGCATCTACCGCGATAAACGAGGGATCACTGTATCGACATAACAATAAAAAATAAATGCTTTTAGGTAACCAACATCACATATCTTCTATTTATGCAGAGTAGGACAGCTACTTTAACTGAAGTCAGGCCAGTTGTATCAAACTAAAGAAATCTCATAAACAGCACCTGGAATAGATTGGCTGATATTAGCCCTGCATACCGAGTCCGGCTTCCATAAGGTGAAAGGTGGGCGATAATGTTTTTGCCTGTGAGTGATTGTTCTGTTTGCAGAACCACTGAACAAATGACATTTATAATGAATAATTGTACAAATACACGTACAGATACTTGGTTGACCCAAATAAAGATGGCCGAGCTAATCAACATTAGCAAACACTTAGAACTATTTCATTCCAGTATTCAGTCAGTTTTTTAGATATTGAAACTGAATTTAAAAAGCTGGGAGTCATTCCCAACATACAGTCTGGATTTTGGCAAATCATGAAATATTTCAGTAAAACTTCAACCCTGAAAAAAAAAAACCAATAATTTGGCTAATATAAGAACCTTAAACATTTTATTATATAATTTTAAAAGGTACAAGAGCGATAAATAAAGCTGGCCCTGGACACCTATATATCCTCCACCAGGGGGCAGTAAACCTGTAGGATGGGGTTTGCAGGAATGTGCTTGGTTTTCTGATGAAGGTCGTAATTCTGATGTTCCATCAGGATGTTCGGGCTAGAAGTGATTTGGTGGTCAAAAAGACGTCATGCTGTCCATTTTCCATTAAAGTCAACCCAGTCTACCTGGAAATCATCTTGAAAACCCCCCAGTAGCCATAGAAACATACTTGGTATGACTCCAAGTACGTGTGTGTGTGTGTGTGTGTGTGTGTGTGTGTGTGTGTGCATGTCATGGCAGATGGCTGCTTATACTGAGCCAGGACCCTCTGGAGGTTGCTTCCTGCTAAAAGGGAGTTTTCCTCTCCACTGTCGCTACATGCTTGCTTAGTATGAGGATTGCTGTAAAGATTCTGACACTAGTCAGTGACTTGATGAAGCCTGCTGGGTTCCTTATATAGGAACCTTCTACTGATCGGCTTAAAGAACTGACCTGTGTTGGAATGTTTACTTTATGAAGTGCTTTGAGACGACTCGCGTCGTGATTTGGCGCTACAGAAATAAACTCAATTGAATTGATTGATTGATGCACTAAAACAAAAATGACTCAATCTCTGTCAGTGCTACACATACTGAGCTAAAAGAGATGTTTCAGTCAAGATAATCTGTAGAGATCCACAGATGGACAGACTGTACCTCCTTATTAACCCTCTAACTGGCAGCTCAGCCACTTGGCTAAGCACATCCAGTTCTTACATTTCATTGAACCTAAAAAAACCGTGTGTGTGTTGCATTTTTAACAGATGGTTGTCACAGGATTTGAACTTCTAAAACACAGTGACTCTGTTTAGAGAGTGTTAGCCTGAGGACGGGGAGGGGTCTGAAATACACGAGCCTGGTTGGTGTGTGAAGGCGTTTATCATTTTAAATGCAGGTAATCAATATTAGCAATTAAAACATGACTCTTTTCTCTTGTAACAAATTCTGAGCTAAAATTCGTAGACAAGCTGAAAGTCATACCCATCATATGCTGCAACTATTGACCAATCTTGCTACATCATGTGAGATTTGACATCACTTCTACAAATAAAATAATCTAAGTTTAAAACTCAGACACTAAAGGTGACTGCAGACATTTAAACACTGGTAGACTTTTAATTTATTATGCAAAGCCCTGATTTGTTCAGAAACAAAAGAAAAAGGGATGTTTCAACCTTCAAGATAATTCTTATTGCAGGTAGAATGTCCCTAAAACTCCACATGAATGGAAATAAGTACAAATTATTTCTGAGTGAATCTCTTTTACATGATGAAGTCTTTCTGTCCTGATTGGAGTGGTCCCCATCAGGAGGACAGAGCCTCAGTCAAGCCTCGGCTGAGTGAAAACAGCACAGCCAAAGAGATTACCATCTGAACATGTTCAAGACATCTGAATGGAAGCATAAATCTATGTTTCTGGCTACTGGGAATGATTGCTTCTTTCAAATCAACCATTAATGATTTGGTAAAAGACTTTTTTTTTGCTCTTTTTATATAAGGTTATTTGAAATTTTAAGTGACGAGGAACACAAATGGAGCTAGTTGCAGTTGATGAGGGACTTGAGGTAAATCTTACCATGAACAAGAACTCCCTCATCAACCAGAACCTGCCACATCCCAACCGCCTGGCTCCTCGACTGGAGGCATTCGTTCTGCTTCATCAGCCAGTCAACAAGCTCCTTTCCTGAGCAGCACTGTCTGTGAGATGAGTGCCACATGTCGGTTTGCACGTGACTTGCAGACATCATAAAAGATCAGGATGAAAGCAATGCTTGCACACCTGTGTGTTTTCAGGTGATGCTTCCTATCTCGGATGAGGTCAGGGTTCCTCTCAGTCATGATGCTGTACACGGATCTTGCAGCTTTTATGACCCGGTCTGAAAGAAACTGAATAAACAGCAAATATAATAAGAAATAACAGAATTTTTGTGTTTCAATAAGATAAATCCTGCGTTCTCTTTGAAAGACGATTTGTAACACAGGTGGCACTTTTCACCGTCCACGCCAACGTCTGTGACGGTGACAAACACGTCAGCTGAAGCAGCAAATGTTCCGACAAATGTTGGCATGCAAGTGAAACAAGAAGGGACGCACTCTTTGTTGAAGTGTGGAAACCATGTTGGATGGTGTGTATGTCAACAGCATGAGCGGAGATTTCTGTAGGTGTTATGGTGGTGGTGGTGGTGTGTGTGTGTGTGTGTGTGTGAGGGGGAGCTGCAGGAGGGTGAGAAAGTGTTAAAAATGTCTTTGTGAAACTCTCCCACACCTCACTGAGTTTCAAGCCTGAGAGAATCTGTAGAACAAACTTTTAGTTTCTGACCACCCTCAGTGCTCCCCCCCCCCCCCCCCCCCCCCACACACACACACGCACGCACGCACGCACACACACAATGATCGTTTCCTACAGACTTCTGAGCTCAAACTGCCTCTTGTTTAAATCTAAACCTTGCCCTACACAGAGACACCTCGGTTTGCTGCAGTATTTCACATTTTGTCGCAGAAGTCCTGGAAATAATGTCAGTGTGTAGAAAGATTTAGGTCACCACAGGGAGATTAACACAAGTACCCACACACAACTGACTGAGTTGTGGTGTAAAGTCTGAATATTTGGATGCAGATGACGTGAAAGCCCTGTCAGCCACTCATGCAGAAGAAAAGCTTATATAATAAGAGAAAGTGCTCGTTTTGTGGCTTAGTAAAGCTTCATGACCCATATTTATAAACTATAGAACAGAGTTAGAAACAGAAACGTTAATCCTCCCTGCTTGACTCCCCCCAGACACCTCCTGCATGTCTTGTGATTACGCGAGTGACTCACACCATCGCCTGCTTGTGCCTTGGATTTTCCTCCAGTCATTGCTGTTGGCCCAAGGTGATGGTCCTCACGGCCGACGTAAACACCCACTGACCTTTCTCCTTTCCTCCTGACCCCGTCCCTCGATGACGTGAACACGACCATTTCTCATCCATAGAGAGAGGTCACTCCACCTCGCCAGTAGGTCCAAATTCACATGGGACTACTAATTATAACTCACCACGGGCTGTGCACTTTAACATGCCAGCCTCACACCGGCTCCTTCCCAGACCCAACATCGGGGGAGTTAATGGGGGCTGAGGCGTCCGCACCCCCCTCTGGAGGGAGGCTGTCTAGAGGTCACCGGATTTCCCAGGGGCCTGTTTTCCCTTCGAAACTCCCAGAGTCAAATTCTCAAGCGTGTCAGCTCAAAAACATGTTTTTTGGTTAGGTGGTTATTCATTCAAGTTCCTGCAAAAGTCACCATGAGGCCAACCCCTCACTGTGGATCATGTAAGCGTGCAGAGAATGGATAACCCCTCTGTTATAAGTCCCTCTGCAGCTGGATTTCTTATTGGTGTTGATGTTATCCTAATTTAACGCTAAACGCTCGGTAAAGTGAAGGAGAACACAGCAACGGACCTAATTTATCCACAAAGGAAGGACGTTTCCTATTTTTACGACCAGAGCAATAATCCTGTCGGTAGAGTGTCTACATAAGTGAAGGAGTCGAGATTAAATCTCTAAACTAGGTCACGCCAGAGCTGTCAAATCTAGAAGATCTTTATCTGCGTTGCTGAAATGTGGCTTCCCTTATAGCAGCTGTTCTGCACAATTTACTCCGTAGCAGAGCGGATGCTCAAGCACAAGTCATCCTCAGCATTAGCCAAGCGTTGTAAGTACCTCTGTCACCTCACAACCACGCTACTCAATCTGTCATCCCCAGTAACTTCTCGTCCTTGCTACTGGAGCCTCTACAGCGCGAAGAACAGGCTTTCATCCTTCAGCCTCGCTGTGTGGAAGGATGACGACGTCTGTAGGCGAGACGTTTCTGTGTGTCTGCCCTCCCATGTGACCTCAGTGGGACGTGTTGGGTGAGAAGCAGCCAGAGAGGAGCACCTTAACGCAGCTCTGTGGACTGACTTAGTCCCTTCTGCCTTTGTGTGAGAAAAACACAAAGCCACTCTTCTGAAGGCATCAGCTCCATCCTGAGTTACAGCACGACTCTTCTCAGGCCTCGGACACGTCCGTTTTCTACGCTTTTCTCAGACAAGAATTTCACAAGGACTTCTACAGGGTGTATGGATAGGTTTGTCCCAAAAACCTTTAATGCACACAAACTGAGGACCTGCCTTGAAGGGATATTCCACCCCAAAGTACATTTTTGACTGTTGCCATATTCCTCATAGTTAGATAAGTAGGAAAAAACAATTTGTAACCAGCCCAGCCAATCTCCTGATCCAGTAGTTCTCCTTTAGCTTTAGCTTAGCACAAAACAAGGTAAGTGAATGGTTCCATCTGGAAATGAGTGTGAAAAAAGTCAATAAAATTACTCGTTGTGATTCTAATTGTGCTTGGTGACAAAGCAGAGTGTTCTGCATGAATGAAGATCTACTGATAGCTTCATCATACACCTGATGTATAACTGGACCTGTTCCTCCTTTTCAGTAATCCAAAATAAATTGCGTTGAATGAACCTGCAGCTATGAAACACAGAAATTGTTCATTCTGCAGCGCGCAGACGAAAGGAATAAGGCGTATTAGCAGTGGCGGATTTAGCAATTTGGGGGCCCAAGGCGAACACAGACATGGGGCCTCCTTACACAAACATTTCTGACAATATTATCTTTTGCGAAACTCTACCCTCTTCTGACATGAGTTATTTCCACTTTTCATTAGTCCTCCTCTTTTTTCCTGTCTCTCCCCCTTTGAGTGCCTTCAGTATTTGCTCTGCTTTCTTCTTCCTGTCAGCGCTCCTGTTCTTTTGCCTTTCTTTTTTTTCTTCTATTTTCCATTTTGGTCCATGTTTTCCTCTCTTTAAACATTTTCCATTGTCTTTCCTTTTCTGCTTCCTTTTGATGTTTACATGGAAAAACAACGTCACTTCGGAAGTGAAGATAAAAGCTTTTTTTAAAGCAAGCTGCTTCTTTCTCTTATTGGAGCCACTAGGATAACTCCATTTCATGCTCAATGTTGTGACTGCTGCTTCGAGTTTGTTACGAACGCTCCCGCCTCTCTTCTTCTTCTTATTTGTGGCCTAATGGCAGTTGGCAAACAACAGTTTAGTGCATTACTGCCTCCAATTGCTACCTGGATTGGACTGGGATGACTACCAATCACTTCCTGTTTGTGCTGTTAAAGGAATGGTCCATTGTGGCATTAACAGAGGGATGCGAGCAGTCAGGGCTAGGGGGCCCCCCAACATAAGGGGGCCCCAGGTGGACGCTGACGTATGCCAAAGGGGCTCGACACACGGGAGGCGACAAACGATCGCGATCAGCGAAATTCGTCGCTGTCCCTTTTATTACCTGACCCACGGGAGGCGATCCGCGGCAGCGGCCAACGGCAAAGCCGTCTACCCGTTCTGTTCCATGGCGAAATTGAAACTTCCGTTGTTTTGTTTTGCTGTGTCAGGTTGGAGGGAATTAAGGTTATTTAAGCGGTTCAGAGTTAAAAAGTGGTAGATATGATGTTTCACAAGGTGCTGCTAGAGTTATGTGAAATTTTACTTCTGATATTACTATATAAAAATAACAATAAACAACTTCTCCTTCATGTTTGCTCGGAGTCGGAGATGTACGGAGCATCCTGCCCGCTCATTGGTCAGTGAATAAAACCTCCGTTGATTGGTCCTCGTCCGAGCGACAGCGATGAAAAGTAGAAAATATTTCAACTTTCTGGGATCGCGTCGCTGGGTCGCCTGTGCACGACACGTGCACGAGCACAAAATGTCACACGCACGTTTTTCACGTTTCGCTTAGTAGGAGGGAGACCCGCGATTATCGCTTTGTCGCGCATGTCTCATTGAAAATGAATGGAGGAGAGGCGATGTCGCCTCCCGTGTGTCGAGCCCATAATGGTAAAACCGCCACTGCGTATTAGATAGGAACCTCGTCAAACAGCTTTGCAGAGGGCCTAGAATGTCACTCCTGTGGTAATTATGGCACCTACGATGGAGAAAAAAAGTGCATCCATGGAGGAGCTACGATGCAAATATTAGCATGGCCCCCAATTGCCTTTCTAGACATACGGAACTGTATTTCTCTAGCAGGCAACGTTTAATGTTCAGATTTTTACTGATAGGCAGGAACCTTTACTTTGACAACTCTGGTCCCTCTCCAGAAATGTTTGGACACCCCCGCCTTCTACGTTTTTGTGTTAAAACCAAAGAGAAAGAAACTGTAAGGGAATGGGCAGCTTACTAAAGTCATTTGGGATCATAATGTATGATTTTAATCAACTTTGAGGGAAAACATGTTCCAAGCAACTCCAGCCTCCTGCAGACACATTCTCCATCATCTCTTTGTTCTTGGCCAAAACAAGAGAAGAAATCATGTCTTTGTGATTGTTTGGAGGTAAAAGATGACCTCACCAGTCAAAGAAAAGACTGCCGAACCTAACCAGGAATAAAACCTTCTTATCATTATTTTGAAAGGCTCTCTAAAGTAAGATAAAGCAGCATGGGGTTCTGGACATGGCGAGGCAGGAACCCTGTTGGACGAGGATGGTCCTTAAATGTCCTTTAAACTCTTTATGACTGCACAGCTATGTGTTTTCTTAATAAAGACACGCTTGAGTAGTAGTGCAGGATATCATAACAACAAAAGAACGTGTTCAGCAGTTTGAGAGGATGCCAACGCTGCAAGTCTCAGTGCTAGCAGAGGTCAGAGAAGCTCAGAGACGAAAGACAAGGGTGAACAGAGCCATGATTATGGTTTCTTTTTGAAGTGGGAGTCGTAAAACCAAAGTTATAAAATCATGATATATATTTTTAGACTATTAAATAGTATTTAAACAAAATACTCTTATTTCTATATTCAGGCTTAGTCCGAGCTAGAGGTTAACTTTCTAATTACTCATTCAAATGGGCTACAGTGATCCCTCGTTTATCGCGGTAGATGCGTTCCAGACCTGGCCGCGATAGGTGAAAATCCGCGAAGTAGGGACACCATATTTACAGTATTTATTTAACAGGTACGTATTCAGTATTCAGACTTTTAAAACCCTCCCTTTACATAGAAATACATTTTTACTTGGTTTATTTATAGTTTTATTACAAAAAGTGCATTTTATGATGAAATTGATGAAAAAAAACAGGAATTTCTTGATATTTCGCATAGAAAAATACCGCGAATCAGCAAATTTCCCTTGAATCCAAAGAAAAAATCTGCAAAGTCGTGAATCTGCGATAAACGAACCGCGAAGTAGCGAGGGATCACTGTAACTCTCTGTTTCAGCACCTCGAATGAGAGAACACTGAATAGCTTTTTGCGCTGGGGAGGAGATGCACTACAGAACGTTGTTCATACACACCTGCTTCATGGTGTCCTTGGAGTTCAGAGCCTCTGGCAGCGGAGTCTGAGACAAACACAGAAAGAGAACCTTTAAACTGTGAAAACACTGATAAAGTCATAGACTGGTACGAAACAGCACCCTACCACAGATGGACCATAGAAAATGTAACCAAGGAAATTCATGATGCACTTTTAATCACTTTGGTCAAACCTTGCAGCTAACGTTATGAGTGCTCGAACATAAAATCACCACACACACACATGTGTTTGGGATGATTCTGTCATACGACTCCAGCATCTGTGAAGGTGACAGGGCTATGTATGCAGACACCTTGTCTACTTTTAAGACTGGGCTTAAAACATTTTTATTTGATAGGGCCTATTGTTAAAATCTGATGTTGGCCTAGATCTGGACAAGTGGGGGAGTAGAGGGAGGTGGAGTGTACAGTCGGTAAAGACGGTGTCGGTACAAGATGTGCTCGGGTACAAGATCGGCTCGGGGTCCTTCGACTGCCGATGACGTCAAAGTACGGCAAACCCACTCGGACAAAATACACTACACATCTATACTGTTGGAAAGAATTTAGCAGTTTCGTTATTAAAATAATGTTTCTTAAGACGTAAGTTTGTGTTTATAATATTTGTAAAATAAAACACTATATTTTATTCATAATGTTGAACTCCTCTTTGAGCACATCCCTTGAAGAATCATAGGTATTAGCAACACCTGTGAAATAGAATTTGCAGGAAAGAAGTGTGTCCCATTTATTGAAGTATTTTGTGTTTAGAGTTTTTGACGTCTTGTCCATGCGTAGTTCAGTTACGCTCATAGCTGCTAGCCAAAACTCTGGTGTTAAAAGTTTTCTGGCTTTACTAAAATACCTGTCTGTACTAATTTGATTGATGGTAGTTTTACTTTCTATTAGACTCCAAATGTAATCATTTGGCACGTTTCTAATTCATAATTTGTAATAATGTCATCGGCGATATTAGCATTAGCATTCCTATGGGTTTTTCCATTGTAAATTAGCATTGCGCTAACCACTCGCTGCCAAATTGCAGCCGTTGCGATTAGAAAATCTCCTTTTGTCACATCGCAATTTAATTGCACATGCAGTTAATCGTTCAGCCCTAATGTACATGCAGCTCTATGCTAAAAGTGTATTTTCAAAGAGGTAATGATGGATTTCTTTGTAAAAGTTGTCCATCTTTCCAATAGAAAGATTTGCCTGGACCAACGTAACGTGATTACGTAATTCCGTAAGGTTCATGTTCAGCCGATCAACTACTTTGACGTCATCGGCAGTCGACGGACCCCGAGCCAATTTTGCACCCGAGCAGATCTTGTACCGACAACGGCTCTCCCTTGCCCTGCCTCCAACATGCCTCCATCTTAAAGGGTAGGTTATCCAGAGTTATCTCTGTAGTTATGCTGCTATAGGCTTAGACTGCTCGAGGATACACTGACCACTTTCCACACTCGAGTACTTTCTTCTACAATTTGCTCTTTAACTGTGTAACGTACCAAAAGGATCAATTTTCACCTACATATTGACCAACATAGTGACCTTTCATCTACAGCATAAATCCACTTTCTGTTTGGCCTTCTAAATCCAGAAGGCTCTGCTCAGCGCGTGTTTACACACCATGAAGACAAAACATTCAAACAAACATTCTCACCCCAGGTTCTTGCACTCACTGTGTGAACGCCAGACGTCAACATTCTTCACTCTGAATAAGTGAAGACTCCACGATGTTATAGTTATAAGTTAAATAATAACATGTGATGAATGAACAAGAAGTTTAAATCAAATGTTTGAATAATCTGTGCTTAAATCAATGAATTAGAAATGAATATTGTTCTTACAATGATTCATTTATATCACAAATCAGCATGTGTTTGATTTAACAAGTTAATCATTGTTTACACTCACACACATTACAATAAGATACATGTTAAGGTTAAAAACATGTTTGTGTCTGAAGGAAGGCGTGGCTTTCTGAGGGATGTTGGTAAATACTCAGAAATGTGTCAAATTCTGATTTGCCAAACTTGGCCAGAAATCATAACGAAGTAGTTTAATAAAACAACAATTACTTCCAGATTAATCCAGTTTCCAGCTGAACCTGATTCGGCCAAATCGGGAAAGAAGCATCTCTCTTGAAACAAACTCCTTTGACCTTAAGTCAAAACCTTTCTGCGACGCTGTAAGTGATTACAGACACAACAGCTCCTTTCAGAGCTACTTCAACTCACATCCAGCTTGGACACCTAACCTGCAGACCCGGGTTGCATCTCATGGCCGGGGAAGCCGAACTCAGAGGAAGCTACTAATCTAGGAGTATTGTGGTTTTGACGTCTGGTGACATCACCACTTTGACCGCAAACCTCCGGACCGCCGGGAGCAACTCATACAAGGGTATCATAAGCCTGCATACTGGAGTCTGATGAGTTTTTTTTTTATCAATAAACAACTCTCTAGTTTAAAACAAACAACAAATTATTTTACACCCAGATTTCACATTTTCTCTCAGATACAAAGAACGGTTGCTACAACATCTAGCTTCCATCACAACACCTCACATCCACCACACCACATCTCATTATTCATATGCTGTCATGTATAAATTATTAGTTTAGGAAAAATAATTAAATTACTTTTATAAACTATATACTGACTGTCTGAATTAATACGAAGTGTGTTTATGGTCCCTGAATAAGGAAAGAACCCTAGAATCTTCTGATTAAACATTCAAAGACCAATCAGATTGATATTTCATATTTATATGGAATATCACATCTTATTGGTATTAATTGTATTAATATGTATTAATTGCTACAACTGTATTATTTCCTGCTCTTTCAGCTGTCAACTTTATTTTTTCTCTAAGTGTTTTTCTCCCCAGAAGAAGCTACAATGATGTTCTGCTGAGCTGTGGTGGCCTCATGGAGGGGGCCATCGTCTAGCACACTGCTGCTAACCACTTAATCATTCTCCCTCTCCTGATAATAACTTTTTACTTTCCTTGACGTTGGATGTGCTACTACTAGTTTACCCGTTTAATTATAGATCCACTAGGATAAATACAATGAAGTTTATCTCTCGCCAAATAGAATATTTACTAAGAAATCACAATGTAACCATAGACACATTGCTTGGTGTGTGTGTGTGTGTGTGTGTGTGTGTGTGTGTGTGTGTGTGTGTGTGTGTGTGTGTGTGTGTGTGTGTGTGTGTGTGTGTGTGTGTGTGTGTGTGCTCTGTCTCCTCCATCCCCAGTGAGTCGTGGTGGATGGCTGCTTATACTGAGCCAGGATCCTCTGGAGGTTTTCCTCTCTACTGTCGCTAATTTATTTTTAAATCGTTTATTTCATTAAAAATAAAAACAAATAAAACATACAAACAATAAGATATACATAACAACCAAAAAATCTAACTTGAACGACAAGGAGCAGAATGAAGAAAAACATCTCATTTCTGCCCCCTTTCCAGAAGAAATAATCTCTTTATATATAATTACCATTTGTCAGACACACAAACAGATTCATTTTATACTTATTCCTGTTCTTAATTCCAGAGCGATCATGACCATTGATTTAATTTACATTTTCATAATCATTTAGTACACTCAATTTGGTACATTTTTTGAATATGTTAAACGACAGAGTTTTTTAAATTTCCTTTTTAGTCATGATGTGAGGGTGGAGATGGCGGACCAAGTGTGGTGGAGGGTTCAGGAGGCAGGAAAGCAGGCACGGATGAAAAAATAAAAATGGTTTAATGGTGGAACGGGAGAGACAGAACAAAACACGCATGAACAAACAATGATCCAACGAAGACAGCAACAAGGAGGGAGGTATAAATACACAGGGAAATCAGGAACAGATGGGCAGAGTAATGAGGGACAGGTGAGAACAATTAAGGTTAATTAAGGCAGGAGAGACACAGTCAGGGAGGACGGGGCGGATCACGACACTTTTAAGGTTATTCCATGAGTTAACACCATTTACAGATATATTCCGCTCCTTAATTTTAGTTCTAAATCTAGGTTTTGTAAACACATCCGTTTCTTTCAGCATGTAATTACTAGCTTTCTTTTCAAATATCCCCAGAATGTTTTTTGGCAGTGTACCTAAAGTGGCTTCATACATAGTTTGTAAGATTTTCCAGTCTTTTAAATCATGAAATTTCAGTAATTTATATTTAAATGCTTGCTTACTATGAGGACTGCCGTAAAGACACTGACACTAGTCAGTGACTCGATGCAATTTGCTGGGTTCTTTATACAGGAAACCTTTTACCGATTGGCTTAATGAACTAAACCGCATTGGAATGTTTACTACGTGAAGTTTCTTGAGACAACACTCGTCGTGATTTGGCGCTTTATAAATAAACTTGAACTTATGTTGGATTAAACCAGTTTAGGCCAGCTGGGATTAGTTTGTCTCCAGAAGTGAAGTTGGTTTCATCCTCTATGAGATTTCTCGCCAAACGACAGATGAACACACAGACAAACGTGTTTGATGCCATCGCCCTTCCCTTTCAGCGGTGCCGCTAATGTTTTTGCCTGACAGTTCAGACGAGGGTCAACACAAGCACGCTTCACCACTCAGTGGGTAGGTGTCAAGTGTGTGCAATCAAGTGGGAGGAGAGAGCTCAGAGAGACCAGCACAGCAACAGCCCGTTTCAGATTTGCTGATGAAAAAAGCATTTCATATTTCACTCAGGGGCGGATTTAGGACTGAAGAAGATCCGGGGCTTAACACACACACACACACACACACACACACACACACACACACACACACACACACACACACACACACACACACACACACACACACACACACACACACGTGACACGCATTAGTCAACATCATATATATTTGTCTTGTACCACATAATTTTTAATCTGAAGCTACATATTCAGCATATTCAGGGCAGAGTATTGTTCCTGTGAGTGTTTAGTGTGAGATGATAGTAAATATTCCCGTTCTTTCTCCAACAACTTTACCTGATAGTAAGCTAACTTTAGGCAAACCAGCAGCACAACATATATTTTCAAATAAGACTCACAAACCTGAGTCAACACCAGTCTCATCAAAGCTGGGGTTCTGTCGTCATACTTTTTGTCTAAAAAATGTCCTTATGTCCATCTTCACTCATGCGTTTCACGCAGAGAGTGTAGAAGAAGCCGGTGTCGGTACAAGATCGGCTCGGGTGCAAGATCGGCTCGGGTCCGTTGACTGCCGATGACGTCTAAGTAGTTGATTGGCTGAACATGAACCTTACGGAATTACGTAATCACGTAACGTTGTTATCACGTGACGTTGGTCCAGGCAAATTTTTTCTATTGGAAAGATGGACAACTTTTACAAAGAAATCCATCATTACCTCTTTGAAAATACACTTTTAGCATAGAGCTGCAAGTATAATAGGGCTGAACGATTAACTGCATGTGCAATTAAATTGCGATGTGACAAAAGAAGATTTTCTAATGGCAAAGGCTGCAATTTGGCAGCGAGTGGTTAGCTCAATGCTAATATACATGGAAAAACCCATAGGAATGCTAATGCTAATATCGCCGATTACATTATTACAAATTATGAATTAGAAACGTGCCAAATGATTACATTTGGAGTCTAATAGAAAGTAAAACTACCATCAATCAAATAAGTACAGACAGGTATTTTAGTAAAGCCAGAAAACTTTTAACTCCAGAGCTTTGGCTAGCAGCTATGAGCGTACCTGAACTACGCATGGACAAGACGTCAAAAACTCAACACAAATACTTCAATAAACGGGACACACTTCTTTCCTGCAAATACAATTCCACAGGTGTTGCTAATACCTATTATCCTTCAAGGGATGTGCTCAAAGAGGAATTCAAACATGAATCAAATATAGTGTTTTATTTTACAAATACCATTATAAACACAAACTTACGTCTTAAGAAACATTATTTTAATAACGAAACTGCTAAATTCTTTCCAACAGTATAGATGTGTAGTGTATTTTGTCCGAGTGGGTTTGCAGTACTTTGACGTCATCGGCAGTTGAAGGACCCCGAGCCGATCTTGCACCCGAGCAGATACTGTACCGACACCGGCTGCTGAAGGGCTTCTTCTTCAGTGGTGGAGGCTCAGGCAGGCTGTATACAAACTACTGCCAGCTGCTCCCTCTCTGTTGGACTTTGGTACTGCATGTTACTTCCACGATTTAGATCCGGGGCTTTTCATGAAACATCCAGGGCTTGAGCCCAAGTCGCCGGGCCTAATGCCGCCCCTGATTTCACTCACATCTCTGAAAGATCCTGATACATGATCCAAACTAAAACCCGTTTCCATATTCTTAAACCCAACACATCCTGCCCTTTGATCACAGCGGAACTTCCTCTTGGTTTTTATGTTTTTATGGCCAGGTTGGTATAACTGCTACCTGTATTCCCACAGTAATTGCTTAAAGTAAATATCCTTTATAGACCCAAACAAACCCATCAGTGCAATTATTATGATTAAATATCTTTTTCCAGATCTGGTAGGTTGGGCGGCGTAGTGGACACTGAAACTGTTGCTGATGCCATGGGTCGGAAAGTCACGATAAAGTCTCCGCATGACTGATAAACATCTGTGACTCTGCAGCCAGACACCGTGGCACGTTTCATCTGGTCTGCAGACGTCACATGGTTTACGTCTCAGCAGCGGATTATTAGAATTTATCCAGAAAAGGAACAAAGACCACTAAAAGAATCAAGAGTTTTGATCAACGTGGATTTTCCGATTTGCAGGAGTGAACTTCCCAAATGCACTGCGCACATGTTTTATCGACTCAAGCACGAGGACGGAGGCAAATCAGAAAAGGGCAAAAATGTGGAGAAACCGGTGTCCTCGGAGGTGTGTGAGGAGGCGACAGCCGCAGGAACGCTCTTGAACGCCACAGAGGTATTTAGATCTGCTTTGTCTCAACGTCATAGTGCTGCATGTGGGAGCGGGCGTGACGTGAGGACTCGCAGCTCCTAGTGAGGCAGCTGAGGCCTCCGCTTATTGATTACCATCAGCAGAAACACATGAAACAGTGTCTGGAGATCTTTGGTGCGTTCTTGCTGTGTTGAAATTATAATTCCATCTTTTAGTTCTTTTTAAAACACAGAAAGGCTTTATTTACCTGCAAGGTTTCGTAAACCTTGCAGGTAAATAAAGCCTTTCTGTGTTTTAAAAAGAACTAAAAGATGGAATTGGTGTCTGGAGATATTTATTCAGAGGTCTCATGTCCAGACAAGATCTAGAGAAACTCATTAATGCGTTCATCTACAGCAGACTGGACTATTGCAACGGTCTTTTGATTGGTCTTCCTAAAAAAAGCCGTGAAGCAACTGCTGCTTACTCAGAATGCTGCTGCTGGAGTCTCAAGCACATCACTCATGTTCTGTACACTGGTGACCAGTAAGCTAGAGAGTCGATTTCAAAGTACTTCTAATAGTTTACAAATCACTTAATGGCATGGGGGTCAGAATACGTGTCGGATCACCTTTAGGTATATACGCCCAGCAGGGCTCTGAGATCTTTAGGAAACAGTCAGCTGGTAGAAGCCCGGGTCAGAAGCAAACAGGGTGAAGCCGCTTTTAGCTACTACGCTGCACACGGATGGAATCAGCTTCTGCATGACCTCAAATCTCTAGTAACTTTGAAATCAAAATCTAAAACTTTCATGTATTCATCAGCCTTTGAATGAATGTTTCTTATGCTGCACCTTCTGCACTGTAACTGCTCACCCTTTATCTTTGTCTTCTTTTGATTTAATTTGATCAAAATGTATTTGTGTGTTTTAATTGTGCTGTCACGTTACTTTAGTGTTCGCGCATTTCTCGCTAATGGAAGGCACATTGAATTGCCTCTGTGAATGAAATGTGTTATATAACTAAAAGCTGCCTAGCTAGGCTGCTTGAACATGGAAGCATCACAGTTATGATGATTTTGGTCACTGTCCCGCAGAACAACAAGATCTTTGTTCAGTTTACCAACGTTTTCCAAGCTTTACGAGTTGAACTTGATGAAAACTTCAGTAATAAATACACTGATCACCTATGGGCTTGGTCATGAAAACACAAAGAGCCAAGAATGTCCAGAGTTCACATTTTAGGGAGACTGCAGGTGAATTGCATCAGCAGGTGGCAGATCGGATGTTCGGTGGTGATTAAAACAAACCAGAACACTAACAAAAACTACACTTGGAAGATATCCTGACTTGTTTCAGTTCCAAAGAAAACTCGCCCATCAGTCAATGATGACTACAGACTGGTTGCCCTGACATCCCACATCATGAAGGTCCTGGAGAGACTCCTGTTGGTCCACCTGAATAAGCAAACTAGAACATATCAGGACCCGCTGCAGTTTGCTTATCGCCATGGAGTTGGGTGTTGAAGATGCCATCATCCAGCTGCTTCAACCAACCCACTGTCATCTAGACAAAACAGGCAGCACTGTGAGGGTCATGTTCTTTGATTTCTCCAGTGCATTTAACACAATCCAGCCTGATGTACTTTGCCAGAAACTCCAGAAGACACAGGTGGGGACCTCAACTATTGCCTGGATTAAAGACTACCTGACAAACAGACCACAGTTTGTGAGGCTGAAGAACTGCACATCAAACCAGGCGATCAGTAACATTGGAGCACCACAGGGGACTGTACTCTCACCATTCCTTTTCACCCTGCACACCTCAGACTTCCAGTACAAATCAGAGACCTGTCATCTACAGAAATACTCAAATGACTCTGCAGTTGTCGGGTGTATCAGAGATGGACAGGAAGCTGAGTACAGAGAGCTGGTGGAGTGCTTTGTGGCATGGTGTGGAAACAATCATCTGATCTTGAACGTGAACAAAACAAAGGAGATGATTTTAGACTTCAGAAGAAACAGGGTGGAGTCAAACACTGTTTCCATAATGGGAGAAGAAGTGGAGGTGGTTGAATACAAATACCTTGGAGTTCACCTGGACAACAGACTGGACTGGAGAAAGAACAGTGAAGCCGTTTACAAGAAGGGACACAGCAGGCTGCACTTCTTGAGGACGATTAGGTCCTTCGATGTCTGTAGCAAGATGCTGCAGATCTTCTACAAGTCTGTTGTTGAGAGTGTAATCTCTTCAGCCATCATCTGTTGGGGTAGCAGCATCAGAAGCAGGGACCTGAAAAGGCTCAACAGCCTAATAAAAAGGTTGGTTCTGTTCTGGGGACGACTGTGGAACCGCTGGAGGAGATAATGCAAAGAAGGATTCTCCAGAGAATCAAGAAAATGATGGACAACCCTGAGCGTTCTCTTCACAAGACTGTCCGACAACGGAAGAGTGTCTTCAGTCAGAGGCTTCTTCAGTTTCGCTGCAACACTGACCGCTACTGGAGATCCTTCCTGCCAACAGCCATTGTAATATACAACAACTCTTTGATGACTTGATTATTATTATTATTCTGAGCTCCTACAGCAATCAATTTCCCTCTGGGATTAATAAAGTAATTTTAATTGAATTGAATTGAATTTTCTATCATTTTTTTTATCAGTGAGTCACATGAAGAAAATATTGAGTAGCGGTGCTGCGATAAAAGCAGAGAAGTGTTGCTACGGGAGCCCGGTTGTCCATAGAGCCACTGCAGAGTGTTGCTCAGGGTTAGGGTTAGAAACAAACAGGCATACTCATTACTTTCATCATATACAGCTGCTGTCGACTGTCATTTTTCATTAATGCATTAAAAAAACATCACAGGATGCATCTAGCTTTAGAAGGGGGGGGGGGGGGGGGGGATCATGTGGAGGGTTCTTGCTTGCAAATAAAAATAAGACTAAATCAGTCAAAGGTATGAACACATCTTTTCAATGAAATTGTAGTGTTTTAGAGCCAAAAAGAAAAGTGAAATAGAAAAACAGCACTACTTTAAATCCCACCTGTTTCTACAGCAGTTCACTCAGATTTCATCACTTCAGCGTCGAAACAACCCAGTTTCCTCAGAAAACAAACAATTCTTTTATTTTAGAATTATCAGAGGATTTGTGTTTCATTATTAATCTGGTGAAACCTGTTGCCGGTGAGCTTTTCTTCAAGCTGTGTTTTGTTACGTGACCTAAATAAGCACAAATAAAAGATTTAGGTGCACAGGCGTTAAACTTTCAAAGCCAGAAACCCTTTTATCATGCTGTTAATGTCCTATATTAAACTTTTTATTCTCCTGGTCAAAAACAGCGAGGAGATTTAGAGTCGTCTCTGAGAGTAAATTTAGAGCCGGAGAGGCTTTGGACCCTGCTCTGTCTTCCTGTAACCTGAAAACAAAGACCTCCACTCCGCACATTCTTCTCCACACCCCTCTGTAAAGTGAGCGGGGGAGCTACAGGGAAGGTGAACAATAAACAATACACTATTTATAACAGAACTTTCAGAAGGAAAACTCTGGGCTTTGTCACCTTTCCTGCATTTCTGAAGAAGCTGAGACAATAGAGGAAAATTGTGATCTTTGACTCTTTAAAGTGGTTTTTAATTCTGCAAATATACTGAATAATCAAAGCCTGTGTGAACATGAAGCAAATAAACACGATCAGAGTAGGAGATAAAGATAAAAATGGTTTGTTTTCACAGAGCTGGAGCTTGGTTATAAACATGCCTTCCAGGAATTAGACAGCAACAAACTGACATAGTACCTGTTTAAAGTCCTCATTAACTGGGAAATCATCCATCTGAAAGTAAAACAAATTAGTGTGTCCCAATAACCTGATGTGTGAGCTTCAGAGGAGCAGATCCAAGTTAGTCCTGCTGAATACGATCACCAGATGATTTTAGTGCATCACAGTTCAGTTTAAACCAGAATATTAATGTTAAAAACTGGTAAAATGCTAAATGTGCTCAGTTCTGCGTGAACAGCTTCACTTGCCCAAATGGTTAGCTGAGGATTCGTGAATGATTTTTCATTAGTGTCCAAAGTGTAGCCTCCTTCTTTTATTAGTGCCTAACAGGTCCTCATAACTCTCACACAACCACTTTAATGTTTATACTCATGTTTGTTTTGACATGACGCACAAACAACATACGCAGAACAAATTCAGCCTCATCTCCTGACAGCTGAGGACCTCTAAAGCATGGCACCACCTGTTCTCATCAGAGCTCTCCTGCGTTAATCTACACAACTCTAAGAAGGAACCGCATCCTACCCAGCTGATGCCCCGCACGGTCGGCGTCTGCACTGCGTGGCGGTGCGGGAACACTTGGTAATTGTGACTCCGAAACAGATGCATCTCTTCTCAGATCAAAACAACCGACCAACAAGTTTCCCAGCCGGAGAGGATCTGCGCTCGTCTCCGGCGTCTCCGCGCATTATTCGCCGCACAGCCGCTCATTAATGCGCAGCAACAACCCGATGGTGTCAGCGGAGGACCCGCTGCGCTTTCTGCGCTCACTCACGGACGCAGCCTGGACCCAGTTCGGCCGCCCGAACCCCCAGAGCCTCTGAGAGGAAGAGCTGCGCAATGATCAGCCATCCCTCCCAGGGGCGTCTCCAGGCTTTAAGAAACACCTGGGCTGAGCCCAGACCACAAGCATATCACTTAAGTAAAAACAAGTGTTATAAATAATATAATTTTATGTAATGTGATATATATATATATATATATATATATATATATATATATATATATATATATATATATATATATATATATATAGAGAGAGAGAGAGAGAGAGAGAGAGAGAGAGAGAGAGAGAGAGAGAGAGAGAGAGAGAGAGAGAGAGAGAGAGAGAGAGAGAGAGAGCCTCTCCTGGCAGCTTTACAGCCTAATTACCGCTGATGGATTTATCTGACGTCTGAATGTGAGCAGGTGCGGCCTTTAGGTGGTGTCCTCCACCTTCTGTCTAGCACAGAAGATGACAACAAGACCCTTCTAGAACATTTCATTTGAGAGAAAAAGTTCAAGCTCTGGGATTCTACTGCTTCACTCTGATTTAAGACAATAGGATGCTGGTGTTGGGCTTTAGGTTTAGTTAGCACAGTTCAGAAGAAAGTCTGGTGTCACACACACACACACACACACACACACACACACACACACACACACACACACACACACACACACACACACACACACACACACACACACACACTTATCAGGCCGCCCCAGCTGTCGGGTTCAGCCGGGCCTGTGCCGCCACAGATAATCTACTCAGAGAGCTGAAAGCACTAAACGTATTTCATCAACACTCCTCCCTACTCTGCGTGTGTGTCCTGAGTACAGGTGTTAATTTGCTGCTTTATGGGACCATAAAACTCAGGAGAGACTGAAATGGGTTGGTCTCTGACTCAGGTTTGCTGAAGGACAACCCTAAAAGTGCACCAACTTACTTCACCAAGCTCTGGGGTACGTCGTCTGGGCGAGCAGATGGATCTGACCAGGTTCTCCATGGAGAAAAACTCTTGAAGAATCTCTAAAACCCAGAAAAATCAGGCTGATGGTTACTAACTTCCACTTGGATAGAAACAGGACCAGAACACACAAACACCAACGGTTAGCACTTTGTTGACTTCATGGGACCTAGACATCGTGGTCAACTCTGTCCTGTGAGTGATTATGCAAGGAACCGTTTCACAGTCCCTGCTATTGTTCCAGTGCGGGGCTGCCCTTCCTGCTCTGACTTGTGTCAGAAGGTTTGCCAAAGCTTTCCACAAGCAGAGTCCATTCTGTTCTGCTTTGCATGTGTGGGTGGTGTTCCTTGTTCCTTCAGCTAGAAGATGTAGGAGGGCAGTGTTCTCTCTCTCTCTCTCTCTCTCTCTCTCTCTCTCTCTCTCTCTCTCTCTCTCTCTCTCTCTCTCTCTCTCTCTCTCTCTCTCTCTCTCTCTCTCTCTCTCTCTCTCTCTCTCTCTCTCTCTCTCTCTCTCTCTCTCTCTCTCTGTGTATTAAAACCTTGATCACCTCTCCTTTTTTATTCTTCCCATGAGTGCACATCAGTGCATCAGTGTTTGGTGCTGGAGTATAAAGCCCGCAAATGCGATTTTCATTCATGCTACTGTATCCCTTCATTTCAGGTGCGCAACAGCACACACACACACACACACACACACACACACACACACACACACACACACACACACACACGCACGCACGCACGCGCACGCACGCACACACACACACACACACACACACACACACACACACACACACACACACACACACACTTGGAGTCGTGGTTGCATCCTCCAGCAGAAAACCAGAGTTTAAATAAAATTAAACCACCTGTAAAAAGTGCTCCTCTCACCTAAATGCCACATGAAGAATGTTTCCTAAAGAATCCAGTTTTGCTTCTTCTGGCCTCCTGAACAATAGCTGAGCTGATAAGGATACTACGGTTTGATGGTATCTGACTGTCTAGAGGGGTCTGCAGCCTTTACCATCAAAGAGCCAGGTTCTCTCTTATAATTTCTGATAAACATCTGCAGATGAGGGTGAGGACTAAATTAAAAAAATCTAACTTTTGCAAAAAGATCATGTAAATTTGTGTCAATGAAATGTTCATATTTAAGGAAAATGTTATAAAATCAAATTGAATATAAACATACTACTTTTTGTGTGTTTCTGCTATGGAAGTGTGATGCAATTATTCCATGAAAAAACTAAAAATCTGGATTTAATTTTGTGCAAAGTGGGAGAAGCCTTAGAAAAATGAATCATGATGGGTTGGTCACAGATTAAAATGGACCATGAAACTAGCTTAAAGGAGGAACTTTTGATATAATCTCAGCATTCATTGATGGAAACTGAAAGAATTCCATCATGGAAAATGGTTTTTGGCTCTATGGGTCGGTTCATCTTTGCAGCAGATCTCAGAGAACTTTGTTATGATTTAAAAACTGAAATCTATCAAAAAACAACTCTCTCAGGAGACTGAATTTAGGATTTTTAACACTTGAGCACTAACTGGTAAATTTATGTGAAACCTCTGGAACAGGTTTGCAGAGAACTTTAGTCCACATACGTTTCCAAAAATAAATTGCACCCTCTACTGGAGATCTGTGTGTACTACAACACTCACAAAGCGGATTAAATCAGCAGATTTCCACCAAAGGTGCCAAAACAGTACTTCATGTATTTGTTTATAATAATCAACATGTCAGTAGGCTGTGAAAAAGAATAAAATTAATACTGGAATTGATTCATTAAAACTTAATTTGTATTAAGGAATAAAAAACATATTTCACTAAAGAAAATATAAAACATAAAACAAATAAAAGCTAATTTAGCTGCTGTCTGTGTTCACGTCTACTTTTATGTCTTCTTCCTTTTCTCTGTATTTATTTTGGTGAGTCTGTGTTTCTATTTGGATCCTTCGGGAATGGGAGTGGGATTTCCTGCAACACATCTACGCCCATGGAATGTTCTCTGCCAACTGGCTTTGTTGTGCTTGTCTGGTGGCACACACACACACACACACACACACACACACACACACACACACACACACACACACACACACACACACACACACACACACACACACACACACACACACACACACACACACACACACACACACACACACACACACACACACACACACACACCTTTTCCTTCCTCTCTCCTGACCACTTAGCAGTGACAAGGAAGCACAGACTTGATCCGTTTGACCTCCCGGTTCAGTGGCATCTGAACGTGGAGCTGACATAAGCAAAACTTATAAAACACACCCAGACTCTTCGTCTCAAGCTTCTCTCTTATATTTTTACTCATTGCTGCACATTTGTGTGTGTGAGCACTCCACATTTGTCAAGTTAAAACAGCATCACAAAGCTAAAATACATTTAGAAATAATATTTGAGCTGTTGAACAACTTTGATATAATCCTGTGTGCAAAATAGCCCCATCTGTTTATTTTAAGTAAACTATAATATTTGTACAAATGTGTAAAATCTATACCAGATCCTGAAAAAAAAGAATTATAGAGAAAATCCTGATCTATGATCAGTAACTTACCAGCAACTTCTCCTTCTAGACTCGTGGCTTCAACACTTGTTGGGTTTTCTGCTTTCCTTTTCCAGTTTTGGCCAGGAGATAATTTCCCAGTCTGGGTCGTCTCTGGGACTTGATGGGGGTGTTAGTGGACGCAGCTTCCTGTATCTTTCTGATTGGTCATGAAGCCAGCGCCTGAGGGCCTGGGCTGAATTTGAAGCACCCTGATCAGTGAATGTGAGCGTGTGAAAGTGGCACCAGAAAATGAGTAGTGACATCAGTTTTGGTTTACAGCATGGCCAGGCTGCTGCAAAGCTGCAAGCAACCACGGGAAAGTGTGGTTGAGTTCTGGAGCACAGATTTCAGTCCTTTAAGCATCTTACTGACAGGAAGTGTGTGCCAGTCCTGATATATTTAGTTAATTTTATCATTGTTATCCAAGTCAGTAAAGACACATTCATGTCCCAACAAAGTTTAATTTAAAAATCGTAAGTTATTGGAAGGCAGACAATTGAGAACAATGAATGAATGATTCACAAGTTTCACAATGAGAACATCAAACCTTACAGCCATGCATAAAAAAACTATTTTCAGTGAAGTCCTAAAATGTTTATTTGGTATCAGAGAATGAGATGGAAAAGCAAAAAAACAAACAAAATAAATAAATAAATAAATAAATAAAAAAAACAAAGATTTCCTGTATCCTTAAATCCACTTTACTCTTTGAAAAAAATGCATGGAAATTTAAAATTTTTATTTTAACCTTTTAATAAAATTAAAAGATGTAAATATATTATTGAATGTGTTATTGTTTTATTGTAATATAAATTTGATGTAGCTCAAGTATTTGTTTATTTTGTTTTCTTCTCAGTTCTGCAAAATGCAATCTCTCTTTTTCCCACTAGGGACGCTGTAGCAACGGCTCGAGGGTTTCCTCTCAACAAAGATCTTCAAAAGAAAAATGATGGGTAACTAAGAACATATTTAGATAAATTAAACATTAAAATGCTAACTGTTTTAAATATTGTTATTTTACAATAATTAACTAATAAAAGTGTTAAAGCGGCTGAAATATTTTTGTATTTCTGAGGAGATATTTCGTCAGGGGCCAGAACGACGATCCAGTTAAAGGTTTTATTATTTTAGTCAGAGTGTGCTATCTGTACGGCGTTTTGCTATCTAAACAGCTAAATGGCTTTTTAGCTGCTGCTTGTTTGCTACAAAGTAAAAATAGTGTTTTGAGGTCGGAAGGCGCACAAATGGACTGGATTTAGCGGATTGTTGTACAGTGTGTGGCGTCGTTTGATGTTAGCCGACGAAAATTAGATCCTTTTGTTTTCCTGTTTGTGAGGATATTACATAATGTGGCGGTAAGCTGCCAATGTAGGTTATTACGTCTGTCTTTTTAAACAAAACCACATTTTTATTTCTTACGAGGGCGCAAAGCTTTTGCTAGCACTGGTCCTGTTGAACAATGGGTAAAAACAAGGTGTATGTTAGCATAGGCTATGCTACCTTCGGCACGCTGGTGGGACTGTCGGCGTTATTGGTTTGGAACATCGCGTATCAACAGCCGGCCACGGCGGCCATGGGAGGCCTGTCAGGTACGTGAACGCACCACCTGGACAAACAACTATACGTGCTGTTACGTCGTTTATCTCATTATAATCCAGATTATGTAGCTCAACCATTTTTCGTGATATTAAAATTCATATAAAGCTCAGTAATGCCATTTTATTTCGTCATTCAGTGAGTATGAGGAGCAGTTTTCCTGGTCAGTAATACCTTTAGGGACATTTTTCAGATTTTTAATCCCTAAAAACAGTATTTAATCATAACATTAGTGTAAACTGTAATCTTGGTCAATACATACACCCTGACTATTTGCTCCAGTCTCTGTAATTGTTGATTAAATTATGATGTAAAGGAAACAAACACTATTGAGCACCTACTGGTTCCAGTAGTCACTAAGGTCAGGTGGTTTGTGTACCTAACTGGTTTTAGCTAATCCCAAAACAGCTCAGGAGTTCCTGATCAATGACGGCAAAATTCATGTTTTAATGTGAAGGAAAATAATCTTTCTCATCTCGTAGGAGTTTTGGCGTTCTGGTCCCTGGTCACACACGTCATGTACCTACAGGACTACTGGCGCACCTGGCTCAAGGGCCTCAAGTTCTTCATCGGCATTGGAGTCTTCTTCTCAGTTTTGGCTGTGATTGCCTTCATAACCTTCCTGTGTCTGGCCATCACACAACACCAGTGTAAGCTTTTTCTTCTCTTACAGTTGGGTCTTTATAATGTGAACAGTTGCTAACTGATCCTGGGTCTTTCCTGGTCCACAGCTCTCACCGACCCTCAGAGCCTCTACCTGTCTTGCGTGTGGAGCTTCCTGACCCTCAAGTGGGCTTTCCTCCTGGCCTTGTACTCGCACAGATACCGCCAGGAGTTTGCCGACATCAGCATCCTCAGTGACTTTTAGTGAGTAGGAGTTTGTCGACTCTGATGAACTTTGAGGGATTTTGGGACGTCGGCATGAGCTAGTCGTTAAGCTTCGCAACAAAGACGGATTGAAAACCCCAGATGTGGTTAAACTAAGAAGTCACCTGACTTCACCACGTGGAGTTGCACTTGCTTGACAAGCCTTTTCCCCGTCTTGTAACCCGTTCTCCCACTTCACTCCCTGTTACCAGTGAATACCTAAAGAGACTAGAACTGCACTAGGAAGCCACAGGGTTTTATTTTTAGATGCTTTGGTTGTCAAAGGAATTCACTACTAAAACAGGGTTGTAACATCGTCATTTGTAGCTCAAAGTCTGAACCAAAACAGAACTGTTCTACCTGACATCTGAAAACAGCAGGTGGGCTGCGTTTACTGTTGTGCTTGCTTGCATCTAAATAAATTCACAAAACGTTCTTTTAATTTGCAGATGGTTTGTTGCAGCTCTCATCATCCAGGGAAGTCACAAACACAAAGCAGATGTTGGCCGTTCCTCTGAAATTCTTCTGCTTTTTAGTCCAGAAGAGTCTCATGAAGTATAATTTGTCCCATTTGCAATAAAAATATTTCTCCTTTCTCTATTTTAGCTATTTTTGAGTTTGTATTGTTGTGTGGAGGCATGCTACAACAAGTCCAGTTTCAACGAATTAAAACCAAAAAAGCCGTCTGGAATCACGTTCTACGAATTCTTTAGGTCACGTGTTTGTGATCAGACGGGTCCTGTTATCCTTCCCGACCAAAAACGGCTCCTCTCCTCACGCTGTTGGGATGAACACACACACACACACACACACACACACACACACACACACACACACACACACACACACACACACACACACACACACACACACACACACACACACACACACACACACACACTGTTCCCAGCTTTTAGATGGGTTTCTGGTTTTGTGGAGTCATTAAGTAACGAGCATCATGAACAACTTTTACTGGCATCTGTTGATGTATTTTAATCTTTTATTTTGGGTCAAATTTAAAGCCCAGGCTGTATTATGTAAAGCTTTCTTGTCATGTAGAATGATTCTTAATACTTTTTGTAAGGAATGTTTACTTGTTTACCGTGTTTGAAGAAAAGATGCTCATAGAAAATTCGCTGTTTTTATTTTGTTCCATTAGGCGGAGATGGCAGAGTTATTCTGACATTCCTGTTTTAGAGAAAACACACCAATGCATTAAGAAGAAAATGCACTTTAGTCTTTGACTTTGATGCCATTGTTTTGCACAGTGTTACAGACACCGTTTAACATGTCTGAATCTCGTCTTGAATCACTAATTCAGTTTCAACTTGAACCGGCCTCTGTAGTTTGTTGTTCCAGCTGTAGCTTCTGTCCACTTTTTACCGTGAAACGTGGAAATAGCTTTTTGTCAGCGAGAGAATGAATGTGTGGATAATACGTGTAGAAGTGGTTCCCAATAAACTTGCTTTTATCTGTGATTTAGTCGCGTCTGATTTCTGATTAAACAGCCACAGTCTGATAAAGGAGGAACCATCACCATCACGATGGTGGACTCATGTTGCTTCCTGGGCATCACCAGAGGCCAGGACCTCAAAGTGGGAGCCTGCCATCACCTCCGTCATGAAAAAAAAAAAGCCCAGCAGAGGAAGTTCTTCCTGAGGCAGCTGAAGAGCGTAGTCGATGAGGCGGTTGTACACCGCAGTCATCGAGTCCGTCTTCACCTCCTCGATCACCGTGTGGTATGACGGAGCTACCACCAGGGACGAGAGGCTGCAGCGTGTCGTGCGCTTTGCTGAGAAGGTCATTGGCTACAAACTCCCCTCCATACAGGACCTGTACACCTCCAGAACAACAAGGCGTGCAGGTCAGATGACCCGTGCCACCCTGGACAGTCTTTTTGACTCGCTTCCATCTAGCAGGAGGTTCACATCCATTCGTACCAGACCCTCTCGCCACAAGAACAGTTTCCTCCCCTCTGCTGTCATGGATGCCAATTCTAGGGCTGCCCACTCTAGTGGCATGTCATCAGTCACATGACCCTGTGTTGTGTTTGTACCTGAACTGATCCGCTCTGATCAGTACCTACGCTCTTGTATACAGCAGCATTTCTCTAAGTATTCCCACTTTATATTGTTATTTTATCATGACTGTATTCTTACTTCCTATATTTGTTCTTCTCTTATTTTTATCTTTCTTATTTGCACCAAGTACCGCAGCAGTTTCCTAATGTTGTGATTTTGCGCACACGTATGGGAATCAAACCTTCTGATTCAGATACTGGACAGCTCCAACACTGCTCACCTGAGCGACGTGTGCTCACACCACAATGCTGCATTTGTCAGAAGTAGTACAGTTGAGGAGGCCACAGTGGCGTGTCCAGATTTTTTAAAATGGGGTGGCCCAGGTGAGGCACAACTTTGTGCATGGGTGGCACCAATGGTTATGCTTTTTTTTGCTTTACCCCCAAGCTTTTTGTGGACAATGAAAAGCCTATTTAAAGGTAAATTAGTGTGGTGGCACCTGGGGTGGCCAATCAGATTCTAAGGGTGGCATGTGCTACCCCAGGCCACTCCCTGGACACGCCCCTGGGAGGCCATTGTTTTAATGTTGCACTGGTGAATAATCAGAGCTTGGTGCATTGAGTCAGATTAGTTAAGACATGAAGGCCTGGCTGACTGAGTTGTTCTGTTAAAGAAAATGTTGAGCAGAACATCCTTCGGAGGTTCAAGTGGCTGAATGCTTGCCCTGAAAAACCTCCAGTCATATTTCAGAGATCACAAGACAGCAGTCTACTCTGAGCTTAAGAGCTGTCAGAGAATGAATGAATGAAACCTTTATTTCCCCTCCCTCGGGCAAATTCACATTGTTCCAAAAACAGAGTCCATAAAAAATGGGTTTCAAGTAGAAGAGATACTAAATGAAAAAGCAACAAGACACGGCCTGATCTAGTTACAGTTTGTTAGGGACCAATTAGAATTAGTTTAGTTTTGCACTTGCAAAACAACAACTCTGCTTTGATAGAGCAAACTTATAAAGATGGTGGCGGCTCAGGAACGACGGCTTAGGCCTCAACTTTGGACGATTTAGACTTGAGCCTTTCTTTAAGACGTGAGCGGATGGAAAAAGGACGGCGTATGGCGGATTGCCCTGTTGGCTGGTTTCCGTTTCACGTTGTTTGTTGCTCTGATCAGTCCTTCCGCTGTCCACCTGCACGTGGAGACAGTTTGAAAGACAACCATAGATTCTGCCCTAAAACCACTATGGGTCATAGCCAGACTATATACTGTTTTGGTTGTGAAAGTAGACCATGTGGAGGTCAAAGGTCATGTGCAGGCCTAGGTATTTAGCTGATTTAACAGCTGCATGGCTCTTGTCCCACTGGTGAGAGGGATGTAAGCTGAAGTCCACCACATTTTTCTGCCTTAGGACTTGAGTTATTACACCTACCTTCCCCCTATTGAATCATTGTTATTGGAGATCAAACCAACAACCGTGTCATCTGCAGCTTCAACACGACTGTCAGAACTTCTTGCATAAATATCACACTTGAGTAGAATACAGCAAGAAGTCCCAAAGTCCAAAGATGGCAAATAAACTTTCAGAAACCTCCCCTGTGTTATTTTTTACGATTTACTGAACAGTTTATTGTTTTAGAAGATTGTGTTTGACCTCTGGCAACCCCCCATCCTTCTGTCTCCTTCCCTCCCCACTCATCCCACGTTTCCTCAGAGGTGCTGCTCCCATGATGTCTGTGTTTAACAGAAGAGAATGTTTTGGCATTCTGTTGTCAGTGAAGCTGAAATAAAATACTAAACTTTGCTTATATCCTCTTGGGAGGGAGAACCAAGACGAGAAGCAGAAGATGGAGCCTTAAGAACGAGGAGGTCAATGGTTGCCCTCTGCTGACAAACATGCAGAACTACGTATTTGATCAGCCTGATTTTGTCAATGAAGTTGAAATAAAAATCCCAAACTTTGTCTATAATATGTTGGGCATATTAAAAGGAGTAGAAGCAGGAGGAGCATGAGGAGGAGCAGAAGATGGAGCTACAGTCGCATCACAAACTCAGCCTTAATTTCCTTAACATGAACAAGGAAGGCTATGGTCGCCCTCTGCTGGCGAAATGTTGAAACTACATAATTGGTCTGTTTAACCAATTAAAAGAGAAATTTTTGGCAAATTTTCTCAATGAAGCTAAAACAAAAAAATCTTAAGCTTTGCTTATGACCTCTCGGGATTATTAATATTAACGAGGATAAGCAAGAGGAACAGGAGAAGCAGAAGATGGAGCTACATTAGCGTTATAAAGACGGAATGTAATGGTCGCCCTCTGCTGGCGAAATGCTGGAACTACATATTTAATCTATTTAAGTATTTAGAAGAGAATATTTTAGCCCACTTTTTTCAACGAAATTGAAATAAAAATCCTAAATGTTGTTTATAGTATCTTGGAACTATTAACATTAAGAAGAATAAGGAGCAAATTGATGAGGAAAAGCAGAAGATGGAGCTACATTAGCCTTACAAACTAAGCGTTAATTGCCTTAACGAGAATGAAGTAGGCAATGGTCGCCATCTTGTGGCAAAAAGCTGGAACTACACACTTGAGCCGTTTAACCAAGTAGAAAAGAACATTTAGTCTCTTTCCAGAGTATTTCTCCTATCCGATGTCACCATCTGGTGGCTGACAAGCCATCCATCCATCCATCCATTTTCTGAACCCGCTTGTCCATGTTGGGGGGTGGGGGGTGAGGGGGTGCTGGTGCCCATCTCCAGTGGTCAATGGGCAGGAGGGATACACCCTGGACAGAGAGCTAGTCCATCGCGGGGGCCAGTGGCTGACAAGCGTATCACACAAATAATTTCTCCTGTTTTTTAAGATGGTGACTTCACGTTTCTTGTTTATTAATGTCCTTCTGTAGCCGACAAACGGAGCTAAAACACATTGTTTTATAAGTATTATTCTCATGTCATGTTGTGTTCTCATGTATTTATTTTTTAAACACTTACTTGTCTGTGAAAAGTTCATCAACTCTGCATCAGTTGAGGTGTTCCTTAAATTTGAAGCACGTTGGCAGTAGTCTAACAGTAGTTTTTCTCTCTCTCTCTCTCTCTCTCTCTCTCTCTCTCTCTCTCTCTCTCTCTCTCTCTCTCTCTCTCTCTCTCTCTCTCTCTCTCTCTCTCTCTCTATATATATGTATATGTCGATGAGTCTAACGCAGGGGTGGGCAATTATTTTTTCCATGGGGCCACATGAGAAATAGAAAATATTGTGGAGGGCCAGGCCAAAAGGCTGAAGTCAATTATGCATAATATTAATGGTATTTCTTTATAAAAAGCAGTAAATACCATTGTTTCTTCAAGATGGTAAGAGTAGACTATATGTTATAAATGAGCAAAAAGGAAAAAGTGAGGTTGTCTTACAAAAATGTGATTTATTCAAATTTCCCAAGGCAATGGTAAACAAAGTGTGCACATTTGGTTTTTGTTAAACATTTGTGACTTATATTAGTTAACAGTTTCAGTCACATTCACTCCAAAACACATTCTGAGTTTCAAATATTGTTGGAAAGAGGTTCTTAGCATTCTACAGACACACAGTATTGTCTGTAAAATAAAATCACTGAACTGTGATCTTGAGAAAGAGGTTTAAAAAAAGTGTCCCAGTTCACTGCTAGTTGCCTACATTTGTGGTCCAAACACCTTATTTTGAGTTTTTAAGTGATTTTTTTCTTATTCAGTGAGAGAAATCTAGTCTCTGCTGGGCTTTAACGAGTGCATCAAAGTCAGGTTGAATGTCTGAGGTGGAGAAGCGAAGCACAGCTGACAAATGATCATCAGTGAGAGAGGATCTATACCTGGATTTTGTAAACTTCATCATTGAAAATGTTTGTTCACAAATGTAGGTAGAGCTGAAGAGAACCAACATCTTCTGAGCATGTCTCTTCAGGTTTGGAAAGTCCTCCTTAAGAGAAGAGTAGAAATCCAGCAGAGATCCTGAATCTCTGCTTTCAAGTCCCAAACCCTCTTCAGCACTTTCCCCAGGCTGAGCCATCTGACAGCTGTGTGGAGTCCTCCAAAAGAGCCACAAACTGTCTGTGATCCATTGCCCGCGCCCTGATGAAGTTTATTATTTTAGTAACAACATCAGTAACATGGTTGATTTTTAGCACTGACTTGCACAACACATGTTGGTGTATAATTCAATGCAAAACACCTATTTTTGATCTGCATCGATTTCTGTCACTTTATCTTGCATGCTTTTCAAAAGTCCGACATTTTCCCCTGTAAAGCCGGACCTACACAGTGCGACTTTTTCACTCGTAGCACTCAGCTTCAGCTCAAAGTGTACGACTTCCTCGCAGAGCAGATCTCACGAGTCATGCGCTCACACTGTACGACCCAGTTCTCGGATGCGACCTGACTGCTCACACTGTACGTCTGGTAGCAACACATCGGCCCTAAAAATGTGCTAAAAATAGCAGTTTTTACTCAACACGTCAGAGTTTTTTGTCTTGTTTTGCCTGTTGTCCTTCGGGAGTGCTGCAGGAGGACACACAGGGATTTATGGGGGTTGGATGAGGAAAACGAAATAAAGAAAGTAAATCTGTGTTTTGTGATCAGTTTAATTTGACATGAACACGACAAACACGCTTTCTTGACAATCTTTGTGAGTAAAAAAAACGTGTAGAAACAAAAACGAACAGAGTGTGTTATTAGGGAAATAGCGAGCGACCGGCGTTGATGCAGGATTGCGCGCGCATGCGCCGTGAGCGGTTCTGATACTTTTTGGGTCGCAGCTGCTCGCAGCGCCGCTTCAACAGTGCGATACCCTCACGAGGGACGAGCGAAATATTAAACACACCAGAGTGCGACCTCACGACTGCTGATCGGCGGCTGGTCACGTGGTGTTAATCGCCTCTCGTAACCCCCTGTACACTACACGACCGCTCGGCGCAAAACTCGCCCCGATGTCGTGGCTTCTCGCACGACTGGAAAATCGGCTCAAAAAAGTGAAAAAGTCGCACAGTGTACGCCCGGCTTAAGATTTGGACAACCGTCTGTTGTGACACCTGACAGTCTCTCCCATTTCAATCCCAGAGTGTCCGTGCACGCATTTACCTCTGTAGAAACATCACTCCCTGTCGTTGTCCCTTTCATCGACCGCATTGCTGCCCGCTCCTCTGTGAGCTTGAAGTCCGTTATCCCCGGACAAATACGAGCAGCTGGGCTGTGTCCCGGACATCACAGCTCCCGTCTAATGAGAAAAAGTCCAAACTTGCCACTTCACGTTGCAGCTGAAGCTCCAGGTTCCCCGCAATGTCCTCGATCCTCCTGGTCACGGTTCGCCTGGACAGCGGGATTTGCTCAAATGCGCCTTTTTTTTCAGGGCATATTAGTGCGGCAGAGTCCACCATGCACTCTTTGACAAACTCTCCCTCCGAAAACGGTTCGCTGTTTTTAGCTATTTTGTGGGATATCACAAAGCTGGTCCTGGCTGCTGCATCCCTGGATGTGTGAAGCTTAGTAAAACAGCCTTGCTGCTTTTGCAACTTTGCAAGCAAAGCTTCGGATGTCCGTGCCCTCTCAGCTCTCAGCATCAGACAAGTTCTTGTATTTTTCCGAGTGTTTCTTGTCGTAATGCCGACTCAAATTGTAGTCCTTAAACACGGCAATCTCCTCCCCGCAAACCAAACACACGGCTTTACCTCCGACTTCAGTAAAAAAAATACTTAGCAGTCCAATTTTTGTTGAAAATCCTGCATTCGGCATCTTTCTTTTTTTCTTTTTTTTTTTTTTTTTTTTTGCATGAGTGGACATTTCTCAGGCTACAATCACCATGTCAACCGCGGGCACTTGTTGCTATACGTATTGCGTCATTGTGCACGTAAAAAACAACTTCAAAATAAAAGCAATGCAGCCTTAGCCCATGCATGAGGTAAAATGAGAAAATACATTTATTTTGTAATTTCCAATTAACCTTACGCGGGCCGGTCAAAGTCAACCAAAGGGCCGGATGTGGCCCGCGGGCCGTAAAATGCCCAGGTCTGGTCTAACGCTATTGGTCAGCTCTGGTTGGCGCTCAGTTTCCTATTACAGCTCTATTATGACCTATTATGAGCTCTGCAGTGCAGGGGGCGTGGTTAGCAACAAAAAAAAAGACGTACTGTATTTCTTACATTATATCACAGCACATGATAAGATAACCACTTTTATGGATTTATGACAATCATACATGATTTCTGAAAGGGGGAAACTCCAGAAAGGTACTTTAAGCCTCATTTTGTCAATTAAGCTAAAATTAAAATCCTAAACTTTTATGGAATCTTAGGAATATCAATATTAAGGAGGAGAAGCAGAAGTAGTTTACTAAAACTACAAACTCAAACTTTAAAGCTTGATATATGAAACAGTGGGGAAAAAAATGATTTAGCCAATCAGAAGCAAGGCATTTGCACATCATGAATATTGAGGAGTCATAATCCTATTGCTTTAGCGCTCACTCCTCCGACTTCTACCCCTAAAGCAGGAGCACCAACATCTTTAGCAAACGACTCTAAAGGCCTTTTTTATTCTAGAGACTACAACAATTTTATTTATACATAATAAAAGAAGGATTGAGACCTTTAACAAATGTTATCTATAGCTGATACATAGCACAACATTTTCCAAATGAACTAAATAAGACGTCTCTATTTAATACGAGCTTAGTGAATGTTGTTGTTTTATTTATATTCTACTTGGGTAATTATATAATGACATAATGTAGAACTAAGGTCCTGCACTAGAAGGCAGAGGAGAAATTGATGTTCCTGTCGGACAGGTCGAGGTCTCGGGAGTGTTTTAAAACATTTGGTGTAACAAGGTTAATGTTAAATGCTCCACTGTTTTTAAAACGTTTTTATGTCTTTTCCTGCTTCTAACCCGATGAAGATCTAAAACAAAACAAACGCTTAAGATCATTTAGCACTTTTAAAAGTAGTATTTGTAATTCCTTAAAACAGCTCTATGATTTTGTACATTTTTTTCCCACCAAAACAAAGTTATAAAAGGCACAGTAGTAAAAATAACCCTCCTAATTGCTGCTGAAATGAAACCTCTCACAAAACAAACAATGTGAGGCAGATGACTTTTGTTTGCGCTGCGTGGAGCTTAGAGGTGTCGCATTCGCTCCTAGCAGCAGCCTGTCAGCAGCGTCCGTTTGTCTGTGATGCATGAATGGATTCATGAAGCTATTAAGAAATCATCATGAGGCTTTCTGGCACACACCATCTCCTCTGTTCCACTTTGTCTGCAGCACATTGGCACCACAAGTGATTACAAGGTTTCTATGGCCATCATCTTTAATTTGGAGCCCCGGGATGCATGGTTTCTCACCACTAAATGTGGATGATTGTGTGTGTTTCTGAGTGTGTGTGTGTGTGGTCTTATACCATATACTTTTAAGGAATAAAATCACACTGGCTTTAAAAGTACAGTGTAAGAATTAAATAAGATGATGTTCTGTGGTCAAATTTGTGAATTTCACTCTCTCACTCCTGTTTCGTGAGTTTCATGGCTGTTGCCAGACACGGATCAGCACCAGAAAGATTCTAGATGACAAGCGAGGACAAGTCTGCAAACCAAAGTTTTGCTAAGCCCGCACTGACTGTAAGCTACAACCTACAGCGGCTTCATTACAGCTATTCTCCTAAAGTTGATCCAGGTGTGTGCACAGCTGCACAACAGTGAGAAGATGCTTTTAGTTTGGGCTGGAGTCAAGCTACTTTTCTCTAAGACAACCATCACTTATACAGAAGATGACTGACTGCATAGGGCAACCTGCAGTGTGTAGAAAAAGTAGCAGCATGTCTGTGGCTCCTCACTGGAGCCACATGTCTGTGGCTCTGTAGGTCCACTCTTGGACCTACAGAGAGACCTTACACACACAAGTACGAACACAGGTGCTCACATGGTGCTCTCACAAGGACTTGGGCGTTTTTGACACATAACCTAAAGCTTGGTTTATGCTTGACGCATTCACTTTCCGCGCGGTGATGCGGCTCGCGGCTGGAATTGCGCTTCACAACTCGCAGCGTTTATGGTTTGTGCGGCTCGTCTCTGCGGTGAGCCAATGTTCTCCCAAACTGAACGGGGCAGCATGGAGCTCTACAGCATGCATCCAACACTACACCATAGTAGAAGTAGAAATCACTGTTTACAACATGGTATTTCAGCATTTTTAACAGCGTTCTCGTCTTTTCCGACAGTGCGAGCTATTTCTCTCCAAGAATTATTAACAACATGTTGATCACGGTGATCTCTGAGAGCTGAATCATACAAATGTGTGTATTTACGAACCTCTGCCGTGCCGGTCCGCCATGTTTTTCCGCGTCCGACCGTCCGCGTGGTTAGAAATTTTCCGAGGTGCGCGTTGCGGAAATCTTGGGCCGTGCGGAGACGCGGTGGAGGGGCGTGGTTGTTAAAATGATGCAAAATGACGCAACTTTTCCGCGCGGAGCCGTGCGGACCTCGCGGACGCGTCAAGCATAAACCAACCTTAAGGCTGTGGTTGGTACTAAATGCACTGTGAATTATTACCATGTGCTTTTCAGCAAAAATTGTTACTCTTTTATATTTAAGCTCACTAGTAACATTCTATTATCTACCTTCAATAATTCATTGAGATCAATAGTTCTGATTAATGTGCCCGCTTCTGAGTACTTAAAGACTGTTTTATGTCTGTTTTGATTGCTTGTACATATTATATGTGAGAACAGTCCTTTGTCTTTATGTCTTAACTGTTTTTATCTGATCTTATAATTATGTGTCTGTTGCTGCAGCCGTAGCCAGATCATCATTGTAAATGACCCTAACCCTAACCCTAACTCTAACCCTCACCAACATCGGACAGTTGAAGGCTGGAAAAATGTTGTCTGGTCTGATGAGTCTCGATTTCTGTTGAGACGTCCAAATGGTAGAGTCAGAATTTGGCGTAAACAGAATGAGAACATGGATCCATCATGCCTTGTTACCACTGTGCAGGCTGCTGGTGGTGGTAGTGTAATGGTGTGGGATGTTTTCTTGGCACACTTTAGGCCCCTTAGTACTAATTGGGCATGGTTTAAATGCCACGGGCTAGCTGAGCATTGTTTCTGACCATGTCCATCTCTTCATGACCACCATGTACCCATCCTCTGATTGCTACTTCCAACAGGACAATGCACCATGTGATAAAGCTCCAATCATTTCAAATTGGTTTCTTGAACATGATGATGAGTTCTCTGTACTACAACGGCCCCCACAGTCACCAGATCTCAACCCGATAGAGCATCTTTGAGATGTGGTGGAGCGGGAGCTTCATGCCCTGGATGTGCATCCCACACATCTCCATCAACTGCAAGACGCTATCCTATCAATATGGGCCAACATTTATAAAGAATGCTTTCAGCACCTTGTTCACTGCCACGTAGAATTAAGGCAGTTCTGAAGCCGACAGGGGGTCAAACACCGTATGTATATCTATCATTAAAAGCATTTGAACAAATGAGATGCTTCAGTAACTTGAAGCATCGGACTTGAGCAACCAAGATTATGAAAACAAACTTGTTTGTCATTTTCTGAAAGTTTCTATGTTGTTTGTAAGTATCTATGTTACTTTCTGAAAGCATCTATGTTGTTTTGTAAACCCAAGTTACCTACATTTTTTTCTCCTCTCCTGTTTATTTTACTTTTACCTGGAATACAACGTTGTACCACTGTGTTGCATTCAATTTCTTTTAAACTAATATAATCACAAGCTTTGACCCTTTCATAAATTGTGTTTATTTGACCCTCTTGATGCCTTATAATTAGCACTTATCTTTAAAGCTATAGGTAGAAAAACAGCTAACCTCCAGAGGTCAAGCAATGACTGCGCTGAATTATGAAATACTTTGAGTCAAACCTCTTTTCAAAGGAAACACTATTATAACGTGTTCCTACCCAGTAATTGCAAGTTCATATATACATTAATTTCACACCTTTTGCACATTCATTGGCTATGATGGTTTAATTAACAAAATCCCTTTCAGAAATTGAGATGAGAGATTTTTTGCATTAAATTTGTTTATACGCCCAGTGGTTTCCTACTATTGAGACTAATTGCTCGGTGTCGTAGGGTATTCCATTTTTCCATTCATTCCATTTATTTGATAAAGCACATTTAAAAACAGCATGTGAGCTGACCAAAGTGCTGTACAGGGGTAAAAACATATAAGGTTAAAAGAATAATATAAAAGAATAAAACAACTAGAGCAAAACACAAAGAACCAACAATGAGAAGTCAATAAAATCAGTAAAAGAACAGTGTAAATAAACCATCGATAAAATAGCTAGGTAGTAAAAGCAAGAGAATAAAAGTAAGTCTTTAAGTGAGACTTAAAAACCCCAATGGAGGAGGAGAGTCTGATATGCAGCGGGAGATCATTCCAGAGTTTTGGAGCGCAGACAGAAAAAGCTCGTTCACCACGGGTTTTGCAGCGTTGACGGGGAATCTTTAATAGGTGTAGGTCACCTGAACGGAGAGTCCTGCCTGGCACATAAGGAGTGAGTAACTCAGATATGTAGGGTGGTGCTAAGCCATTCAGTGCCTTAAAAACAAACAATAAAATTTTAAAACGTATACGGTAGTGCACAGGAAGCCAGTGAAGTCTTGCTAAAATGGGAGTGATGTGCTGCCGACGGCCAGTATTGGTCAGAAATCTTGCTGTCGCATTTTGTATCAGCTGAAGGCGAGATAATGCGGCTTTTGAAATGCCAAACAGAATTGCATTGGAGTAGTCCAACCTTGAGGTGATGAAAGCGTGAATGGTTGTCTCGAGGTGGCGCCGATTCAGAATGGGTTTTAGTTTGGAAAGACGTCTCAGCTGATAAAAACATGATTTAACCATTTGATTAACGTGAGGGTCCATTTTTAGAGCCACATCCATTTTAATTCCAAGATTAACAATTGTTTGACTAATTTTAAAAGGAAGAGCAGAAAAATCAGGAGCGGAGGAAGACAAGCCATTAGGAGTAAAAACAATAAACTCGGTCTTAAAATCATTCAGGAGCAGAAAATTTGCTGACAGCCAGTCCTTAACCTCACTCAGGCAGTCAAGGAGCGGCTGGATGGAGGTAAAAGCCTTCAATGGAACATAAATCTGGCAGTCGTCCGCATAAAGATGAAAGTTAATGTTAAACTTCCTGAAGATTAGTCCCAGTGGAATAATATAAATGCTAAATAAAAGGGGGCCGAGGATAGACCCCTGTGGAACGCCCCAAGGAAGAGCAGCAGAGGGAGATGAACAGTCGTCCATTCTAACTCTAATAGACCTGTTATCAAAGTAGGAGCAGAACCAGTCAAGCGCGGATCCCTTAATACCGACCAAATTCTCAAGGCGGGACAATAAAATGTCATGGTCAACTGTGTCAAATGCAGCTGAGAGGTCCAACATTACCAGGGCAACATGGGAACCGGAATCAGTGGCTAAAATAATGTCATTAAAAACCCTGATGTGAGCGGATTCTGTGCTGTGATATTGTCTAAAACCAGACTGGAATTTATCCAAGACCCCAAAATTGTTCAGATGTGGCATAATTTGATTATAAACCACCTTTTCCATCACTTTTGACAAGAAGGGGAGCTTTGAAATGGGGCGAAAGTTCCCGAGGTCAGTTGGGTCTAGGCCTGATTTTTTCAGTAGTGGTTGAAGCACGGCATGTTTAAAAACAGAGGGTATAATTCCCGAAACAAGGCTGGAGTTAATAATGTTGAGCACATGAGGGGCTACCACTGGAAGAACCTCCTGGAAGAGTCTGGCTGGTACAATGTCATCAGGACAGCCTGATGGCTTCATGGAAGATATTAATCTCTCCAAGGCAGGCAGTGTGATCGGCTCAAAATGGTCAAAGCGTCCGGTACAAACAGATGCAGGTAGCAGAACCTCTCCAGGGGAAATGATTAGACTCCTAATATTGGAGACTTTATCAAGGAAAAAACTTAAAAATTGGGAGCAGAGATCATCTGTGATTGCAACCGTAGGAGAGTAATCACTCGACAAAACTGCATTTAGGGTTTTATATAAAGCCCTCTGGTTCCCAGAATGGGTAGAAATAATGCTGGCAAAGTATTTATTTCTAGAATTCCTGACTGCTTTCTGATATTCATCCAGTGCATTTCTAAAAAGTTCATGGGAAATGGATAGTTTATCCTTCTTCCATTTGCGTTCACACCTTCTGCATAATCGTCTGAGTTCATGTGTGTGAGAGTTTAACCAAGGGTCAAATTTTGGTTTAGGGCGTCTAACCTTTAAAGGAGCAATGGTATCCATCACCATGAGACAGGCTGAGTGAAAAACACGCAAAGCATCATCTGGATTCGTGTAAAATAGAGTGGAGGCCGGCAGTTCAGTGAAAGAAGCACAAAATCTATCAGCTGTAGCCGGGGTAATAACCCGTGTCTGGCGCAGCACCACAGACCTGTTACCTAAGCTCACCGGACAATCAAAATCAAACAAAACTGGAAAATGATCAGAAATGACAGTTTCGTCAACAGACAAATTATTAACATTTATCCCATAAAACATCACTAAATCTAAAATATGAGACTGGTTGTGGGTAGGAACCGACACAACCTGCTTAAGACCGAAAGAATCAAGTGTATCAGTAAAATCTTTCACAAGAGGCTTGGCAGGACAGCAAATATGGACATTAAAATCACCCATTATCAGGGCTCGTTCGTATTTTGTTGTTATTTCTGCCAAAAGTTCTGACCATTCTTCAATGAAGTCCTTATTGAATTTAGGGGGGCGGTAAACAAGCACACAAAGGACTGGATGGGTATTACCCAGTTCGAAAGTAATCAGTTCAAAACTATTGATGATGGTGGTGAAGGATATCTCTTCTCTGAGTCACCAGACCTCACCATTTAGCACTCGCTGGTGTTTAATGAAGAGCATTCGCTGAGAAAACATTCAGCTGTGACCTTTGGGAAATAAAATTTAAAAATGAAGCCTATTAATGAGGAATCAGTGAGCCTTATTTGACTGTAGCTGAAATAGCTTTGGTTTTGCAAGAGTCATTTGATACAAGGAAGATGACAGAAACAGTGCAAAACACCTCTGGAGGTTTAAACAATGGAGGTTCTGACGTTGATCAAGCGACAGCATTTAGAACTTTGCAAATGCATTCTGCAAACCCGTGTTTGTAGGGTGGGTGTGGGGGGAGGCTGGGGGGAGGAGGGCCTATTCTTCACTACCAATCAGCTTTCAGCCAGGAAACCATAAATCTTGATTGTGTTACATCAGCAGAACCTATTTGAACTGAGTTTGTTTACAAAGTTGCTGAAAGCGAATCTGACCACCGATAACTGGTATTAATTAATGCTACACATGGTCTCCCTCTCTAGCTCAGCAGCAATTAAATGCACCAACAATAGAAACACTCTTGCATGATTAATTGAGGCATGAAATTTTTGCATCTGTGTCGCTTATTGGGGAGCGATTAATTATTTACGGCTGGCAGACCACAACCCCATGTCTTGTGGAAACCACTGCTTCTTCTGCTTGCCATTTTTGGGTTTTCTTTTTACTAACATGCAAATGCAACAAATGTGCTTAATGCAATTCTGCCGTTATCACATTAAAACTAATCAGTGTTAATTACCTACAATAGTTTTAACTGCAATGAATTAATGGAGCGTTTAGCTGAAACTGCAGAAAAGCTGCAAAACCGCAATGGAAAAGAGGAAAGATGAGAAAAAAATCACCAAGATTAACAGCTATGTTATTGGACAGGTATTTATGCGAAGTGTGTTATCACCCCTTCTACACATCAAACAGAGTGAGAAGTACAGTTTCCACCTCGTCTTCTTAATAGATTAAAAAACCTGCAGGGACTGGAAGGGAAATTAGATAGGACAAAGAAGAGCAGCACTGTGTGGTGCAATGCTGGCAGAACTCATTAGAACACTACCAGCATGGGAGGAAGTCACATGATGCTCTGCAATGTGTCATTAGGGTTGTTGTGAGTGGTATTACACAATTGTAATGTGGTAGCTTGTGTACAGTAACTGCATGAGGATCTTACGTGTTAGTTGTCACCATTCCCACTTTCACTAATGAAGCATCAGTGCTTGGTTATAAAAACAGCATTCGTCTAAAAATAAGGAAAAATTAGATGTTTAGAAAAGACGCATTAGGAAAATGAACGTCATTTTCATAATATTTTACTTTTACGTACGATGATGAGACTTGATGAGATTTTCCAGCTGCCCTTTCCCTCAGCATGCGGTTTATGACAGATAACTGCTTTTTTTTGTCTAAGATCATTGTGTTTAGGGATGGATGCCGAATTCGGTACTTTTTAAGGTACCGACCGAATTCCATAGTACCGACCGAGCACCGATTCACGTCATTTCAAACGGTGCTTCGTTTCGGTACCCGTCCTTCATAACGAGAACTTGCCAAGACAGCTGCGCATGCGCAAGAGCGTTACGTCGTCGCTCGCTGCGAGCCAGTTGTAAACAGAGCAGCATGGTAGAAAGAACGCACGCTAACGCTTGGGTCCACTTCACTAAATGTGATGGGTAACTGGGTGATGATGAAACCAGCGACAACAATCTGAGACATCCTCATCTTTATCTGCTCCGGTAGGTAAATAAAATTTTTAAGATAATGTTAGCTTGATATATTAGCTTCCGTTACGCTAATGGTACGTTCGCTTTCTCCTCGGAACCCCGAATTTCCGACTAGAAGAACATGAACGCACTAAAGTTTGGCTTCACTTTACTAAATGCGATGGGTGATTGGGTGAAGATGAAACCAGCGACAACGATCTAAGCGTGAGGCATCATCGTTTTAATCTGCTCCAGCAGTTAAATAAACTGTTTAAGATAACGTTAGCTTGATATGTTAGCTTCCATTGCCACCGTTGTTATCAGCTAATGGTGAGTTCGCTTTCTCCTCGGAAATTCCAACTTCCCAGTAGGAAAAATCAAATGAAAAAGGATGGCAAAAGGAATGAAGATTCACAGTAAATTTAGTTCACAGTAAAGATGCTTGCTTCAGTTTAATTATCAGCTTATAAAACTACAAGGACGATGTTAAAATACAAACTGTTGTATGTTATTTATCGTGATATTTATCAAATATTGTTATATATTGAGAAAAATATATATTTCATTATAAAAGAGAATTAAAATAATAAACACAAAACTACATTATCGCCACCACCTGTCACCTGTGTCCACACCACCTGTTTTTCAGAAAAATAAAACATCCAATGTATTGTGAAGTACATTTAAAGGCCTGTTGGTGGCAGTATTTCCCCAAACTGTCAGCCTCTTTGATGATGAACATTCCCAGGACATAGAATAACGAGGTGGTGGACCACTGCCATCCTTAATGTCGTCCTACACAGAGCAGTTATTGAGCGTGTAAAAGCACGCTAGCGATTGTAAATACAGGGAGGGCACACACGTGATTCAAGAGTACTTTTGTCACGGCCAGTGGCGTTGCGAAATCTAAAACCTCGCTTGTTTACATCCACAAGCAAAAGCTGAAAACAGGGAATTTGCAAAGTTTTTTTTTTAAAAAGAATCTATTTAGGTAACGTTTATCTTCACTTTGCCGTGGATGACTGTGGGATGCGTGTGTACAGGCTCTAAATGTTTCAGAAAACATATCAACATTGCAGCTCAGTAATGTCTACATGAGTCATCAGGAGCCAATCCCTGGAAAGTATATCTTGAAGTACATTTTTAGTTTTAGTCAAGAATAAATGACACTCATACATGGAGGAGGATAGGACTTAAAACGTACTGCATCCAACCACTAGAGGGTGTTTCAATTCCTTCCAGCTTCAGCTTTGACACTGACCCCTGCTTTCCACAGGAGTCGTCAGCAGCACGTTACTGCAGCAGCACGTCATAGCTGCTGATAGGAACCGCTGTGGTCAACAGAACCTTTTCCATTGGAGCCGTCAGCAGCGCGAGTCGGCCGCGTCTCAGGAGCAGCATGTCGCGGCCTTTACGCGCCGGTTCTATTTTCTACGCGCGACGCCTCTGAAACGGGTCAAGTTCGACATTTTTGGGGAAGGAAAGACAGGAAATCGGACGCGGAAATGGAGAGAAGCTCCCGAGATTTTCAGAATAAAGAACGTACTGCTTTCCGGTTGCTTTACTTTTAAAAAAAGTTACTAACTGTGCGTCCCCGTGAGAAGTTATCACCTAGCTAGCGGTCTCCTTTGTTTTTCAGGTCCGTATTGGCGATTATAAAACGGACAGAACATAAAACACAAACCATGTTGTAGTTTTCTCCTGCTTGTTGTTGTGTTTACTGACGAAGTCACTCGTGTGACTTCGTGCTCGGTCGGTGACAGCTGCTCCCCTGCTGCTTCGCGTCTCGTGGGAAGGGCCAAGCAGCAGCTTACGCGAGCAAGACGTGCTGCTGCAGTAACGTGCTGCTGACGGCTCCCGTGGAAACCCGGGGTAAGGCCTAGTCCACACGTAGCCGGGTTTTTAAAAAAAACGAATATCCGCCCCTCCAAAAACTTGCATCCACACCACCTCGTTTTAAAAAAAAAAACTGTCCACACATACCCGGATAAATACGTTGTTAAGGACATGCCAGACCTGTAGGCGGCAGTACTTCCCCCGTTCTTAACCTCGTCCGTCGTCTGTGGTCTTCCGCAAGGAGCAGTAATTCCGCTTGCAAAAACAAACAAGCAAAAAGCGCTTGGACAATTGATAAAGCGAGCGCAGCTCTGAGGGCATCCATGCTGTCGGCTAGTGTAAACACAGGTCGCACACATGATGTCAGCATTTTTCTGTCGCCGAAAGTGACGTTGCGGACCTTAAAACTCCGGTTTTGTCTGTCCACACGCAGACACCCAAAACGGAGAAAACACAGATCTTCACTTTGGCCGGAGTTTCTAAAAAGATCCATTTTCGTGTGAAAAAAGCTCAGTTTTTGTGTGGATGACAGGCCAAAACGTAGAAAAATGTCTACGTTTTGGCAGATCCCCGGCTACGTGTGGACAGGGCCTGAGTCTCTATTCTATTTCTAAAGAGACACAAGCATTAGAGAAAATGTGATCCTGCTCAAAATGATATCAAAATCACCATTTGATATTTGACATGTTTCTTGCTCTTATGAGCAAACTCCTTAACTTTGCAAAACACCTAACCTTTTAAGAAGGATTTAAATGAAGCCTGTTTGTTTTTCTCTCTGTGTCTAATGTCTCTTGGGTATTATAGTTGGTCCCTGATGCAGAATCACACCTGTCCGAAGCCCAGAGGAAAAATCGTGCTGCTTTTATCTCACTGAATAGACACACTAAGCTGGCAACACTCAAAAGCTTTTCCCACGTTTGTTTACCTCAGTTGCACTGGAGGAATTCACACCCAAATGATATTTAATTAAAATAAACAAAAAACTAATTATGGGTCCTGTCACTGGACAATGCATCTAAAATAATAACAACTCATATTTACCAAACAAATATGCAAAAAAAAAAAAAAAAAAAAAAAAAAAGCAATGCAAGTGTATGAGGACACCTGCTTCTATAAAAATATCTGTGCAACTTTACCATGTCATTAACCTTATTCTGGGTGGCAGTTTAAACACCTGCAGAGCTACAGCTGCTGCTAGGTGCATGTCGTTTGTTTTATTACAGCTGTAAGTCTATGAAACCATTTAAAACAGCACAGTTGTTGTATTTATAAATCAAAACGTGCCAGAACTGTAAAAGTTACAATTGTAATGACCTATTCCTACCACATGATGGCACTGTGATTTAACCTGCAAACCCAAACAAATACGCTTGTCTTGAAAGGAGAAGAAACTTTGAAGAATTCCCTCTAGGAATGCATGAAAGACAAAGTTGTGACGGCTGTAACTGAGGCGATTAAAGGAAAGTATGACTTTAAAAGAGCTGCGGTTGTGATCTTGTTTCCTGTGATCCATAAATATTGAGCAAAAGGAAATGTAATGCTTGAGTGGGGGACCGCAGCACCTTTGTGGCTCTGCAGATGAATGAAGATGCAAATGGCGGGAGGAGGAACCTAAAGCCTTTAGTGACACTAAGCACACCCAAGAGGCCATGGTGCAGAACGTTCTGCCTCAGCAAATCAAGGACACAGCCCCACAGTCTGAGCATCCCCTTGGCACGCATTACATCCAGTCCATCTACATTTCCATCCAGACAAACACTTGGCTCCATATGCTAAGCTGAGCCAATGACAAGAGACAGATGTGTCCCCCTCAGAGAATCCAGTTTGATAAGCTGCTGCTCTGAAAACTATTAAATACCCAAAAGAAAGCACCGTGATGAAAAAATGCTCTATTTTACATGAGAATGGATATGCCTGGAAACCGTACCCTCATACACCAGCTTTGGCTTGGCTGTAAATGTCAATTTCATGTCAGATTCTTTCTCTATTCACCCATGTGATTGCTTCATTCCTTTGCATGAGAATAGACCGTTGGCCTATTCTTCAGGTTTCTGTAAATGAAAGATCTTAAAGGATGGGCTCAGAGACAATCACAAAGTCGAGCTTTGCTTGATAGATTTTGAAACTGTTCAATGGAATATGAAGTTCTGTGGTTACACCAATCATTGTAACATTTGTATATTTACACAAATGCATTTTCATACACAACCCTAATGTAATTAACCCTTTGATGCATAATGGTCACTACAGTGGACAGGTACTCAAAATTGTTATTTATTTTTGCTATTAAGCACAGCTGTTGAAGAATTTATTGCATGTGAGCCCCTCCATTTGGACTTCAGTAAGCCAAGCCAACATATTTCATGTTCAGAATGCACGCTGTCCACTGAGATGGACATGTAATAAAGTTTTTGTAAATTAACAAAATGGTACAAAAATATTTGTTGAAATTTGTTTCATTCACACCTAAAGATGAATGAAAACAATTGTTTAAAAAATCTTGGTTGAAGATTTCATAATTCATGCATCAGAGGGTTAAAATAAAATCCAAACTAACCCTAGGCCTAACTAATGCAAATGAAAGCATGTAACTCATCATGTTTCACAGCATGGTTTCAAACTACGAGCCTTCTGTGGACTAAAGATTGACACTTGCTTTCATCAAATCCTGAGTGTTGACATGATTTTCATGCTATGTTACCACATCTTGAGGACTTTTTAGAAGCCTACAGAGTATGTGCTGTGAATGAGTACTCATTGAATCTAAAGGTATGTGCTTATATACCTTACATTTTATTATAACCCTTATAACCCACAATAAAGCATTTTTGGTGTGGAAGTTAAAAGATTCATTTTGTCAGATTTTTACACAAACATGATGCAAGAAGATTTTCTTTAATACGATTTTCTCAGCTGTATTTTCAAACAGAAGCCAGACATTTGACTTTTCTACAAATGTCCATCATAAGCAGCTGGCTAACAGCAATAACTAAACAAACATAAAAGAAAATGCAACTTTTACTTACAACAACAACATTTCTGACAGTTCTAGATGAAAGAGCTTCATTATTTCTGTTTAAAGACAGACAGGGTTGACGCGCACATTTAAAGGAAGGGTAAACAAATATGTTGCTCAATCAGTGTGCACCTTTGGGTGGACTCGTCTAAGAACACACAACCATGGATCTGGTCAGCTGGTCTCTAAAAGGCAGTTGATCAAATTTTCTCCACCCAAAGAATGGCCAAGGGAGAGCCCTTCTGCCCTGACGAAACACACTCGGTTTGAAATGTGATGAATTCCCGGGGCGAGGGGAAGATTGTGTGACTGTTGCTGCTGCCCGTGTAGGATCAGGGCCGTTTCGAGCATTGTGGGGGCCCTATGCAAGATCATGTTCTGGGCCCCCTTATTTTGACAAACTGCAATTGATGATCTACAAACACACCATTAATTGTCACAAATTGCAAGCAAAGCATGGTACAGTATTAAAATTTAATGCTCTCTCAAGAAATATAACTAACTAATAAAAACTAGAAAGCAGAGTGCAGACCTCCACCCTGGGGGGGGGGGGTTCACATCACACATACCATAATAAAGGGGCTAAGTGCATGTGAACAAGTACAACAACTGATTAAAGATTCCTGTACCAAGATAATGGTCAAGATCACAATCTTTCTGATGGTTTTAGATTTAATTATTTTAAGTATAACTCTGGTTTTATTGGTCTATTAACATTTAAAGCTGGTGTGTTGTTTATAATTGGGATTTTAAACCAAAACAGTATGTTATAACTGTAATAAAGTAAACTGTAATTGAGTACTCTAATAAATTACCCTTTTGTGTTTGTAAACCATTATGTCAAATAGCATGTTATGAAACATGAAAGACTTCTTAAAATGAGCAAGCAATTGCCAGTTATTCAAGTTTTATTCAAAATTAGTTTTCAAAACTTCAGCACTTCAACTTTACTTCACAGTAAACAAATGCCTGTGCAAAAAATAAGTATACAACCTGAGCCGATTTTCCCCTCGTGCGAGAATCTACCAGCACCAGAACCGCTCGCGGCACATGCACAAACATGGCTCGCCAGCTATTTCCCTATTAACCATCGACATATATACTGGACAATTTCATTTCCATAGGCTCCTATAACACGTTTTTGAGGAGAAATGGGAGGTGGCCACCACCGCCATTTTGACTGTGTCACAGGTTCCGTCAAGCCCAGACAATTCCACAAAAGGGAAGAGAGGTGGAGCTGAGGGTGGGGCTGTAAGGCTGGGATCAACTGACGACACCCGGTCGAACTAGCTACAAGCTAACCTGAAGCTAACCCAAAGCTAACGCGGAGGTGGGAGCTAAGCTAACGGAGGTAGCAACCTAGCTACAACCGGAGTTAACTGTGCACAACACCAGAGCTTCTGAGTCAGAGATACGCCTGGCTGACCGCTGGGTAAAACCGGGTGGAACACAGAGGTCTCCCAAGAGCTCCACAAGCCGGCAGCCGCACACAATGTGGGCACATCTTGCTCCTCATCAACAACTTTTGATGGAAGTTTCCTCTTTCTAGAGGGTTTTCTGGTTTATTTACAAAAACAAATCTAACGTATAAAATAATACAAAGCCTGAGTGAAAAACGCAGCTGAAAAAAGACAAAACTACGGGTGACCGAACGAGTACAAAAAACGGCAAAGCGATGTCAAATATGACTAAATATAATCTAAAATTAGTAAATAAAAACATAAAGTAGGAAATTCACAGAAAATAATTATTATTTACACCAGTAGAAGCGATATAAGTTGAAAATATGAGTCCAAAACAATTCCACCGCTCCTCTAAGCACAGCAGACTATTTTCTGGTTCTAGGGCAGGGACTTGCGTAACATTACCGTAATGTATTGTATACCACTGGAAAGTACATCATCTCAGCCTTCAGAATCTGTTGATTGCGCAAACTGTCGAAGAGTTACGGTAAAGTATGAAAGCCAGTTTGTGTCGCTGTTGACACAACCGTAGCAGCTTTGGGGGCCCCTAGTGGCTTGGGGGCCCTATGCAACAACATAGGCTGCATTTAGGAAGAAACGACCATGTGTAGGATGTAGAAGGTATTTATATATTTGGACTCATAATAAGCGAGTTTCTGCTGTTTGGAGTGCGTGTGTTCCTGGTGTATCGCAAATTTCAAAAGCTGTCGCCAAAAACTGGCAAGCTTCCTGACCTCTACGAAGGGACGTGATGTTGTTGACACTCCGATTTATACGTTGCATGAGCAAAATCGTAAGTTGGACGCTCAGATCTGGAAAACTGGTTGTGGTTTTGGAACTCGTCCACAGAGTAGAAAGCAAGCTGGAGAAGTTCTCAGCTCGGCTTGGTGGAAACTGACCCCAATTCAGCTTTAGTCCACTGAAAGACCTTAAGGCAGACACTCTGGCCTGTACTAAAGCAACTGCTGTTATCTGAATCTGGCTCCCCATGTTGGCCTTGGAAGCTCAAACTTCCTTCAATGCCTTTGTAGACAGAAGCTCTGGCCCACCCTCCCTCGATCCTCACATGGGCCTGCAAGCTTCTTGATCATCCTCCAGGTTGTATCGTTACATCATAGGCGATGGACACTGAAACTGATCTGAGCGAATGTTCAAGTTCAGCAAAGCTTGTCTTCCTTTTAGCCCCGACATGGCCTATTCTACCGAAAATGTCGAAACTAAAATTGCTGAAATCGCTCAAGGGGACATGAACATGCTTGTATTGACCATAACCCCATTCAGATAATAATTGGTTATAAGATGTCCCCTTTAAAGAACATCTGATCCAAAATATCTCCAAAACTATGTGAACTTTGTGTTTTAGTACCTGGCTGAACACCAGATAGAACTTTTTAAGCCTCAATTAACTCAAAGACTTGGATTTATTTATCCTCCCAGAGAAGCTTCCTGATGGATCTTTGCAAAAGAGTGTCACAGCCACGGTGGCCCCACGTGGCATGTTGGTTCTCTGAGCCAGTCAGGCGTGCACAACTGCAACTTTCCTCTTCACTGCTTACAGAAACACGGGTGAGCCCACAGCAGGTGAACCTGTCTCAGCCAGCACCTGCAGGATCCTAACAGCCAGCGGGGGGAACCTGAAGGACAGAGGGCCGCTTAGTCACAAGGAGCTCCTCAGTTTAGTGATGATTATTTAAAAAAGGTTGTCTAAAGACTAGCGTCATCACTTGATGTTTGATTCATCAGAGATCCTCTCCTGTATCACTCTGATTATGGCAGCTTTGTTCTAAAAGAACAAGCAAAGACTCTCAGACAAAGTTCTCTTTAGAACATTGAACTATTCTAACATTATTTAGCTCACTGCTTCAATAACAAGTAAGACCCCATGCCCTTTTGATGTTTCAGAGCTATGCTCATGCAGTTATTGGCTCTATAATTTGTTTAAATGTTGATTTATGAACTAATAGACTGTAATTGCTGCTCAGTGCCACTGTTAATCCAAGCTGTCGGCCCCTTGAAGCACATTAGGCCAGAGTTGTATAATGAAGTAATTAGCTCAATTATGATGAAGAAAGTAGGACTGGTGAAAGAAACTGGGAACAAGAGGAAAGAAAGCTCAAGAACCATGAGCACAATTTCTCTGTTGCTGCTGTGAAAGAGTTTGCCTCAGCAGAGGATGCGGGAGAAATTCCTGTTGTGGAGAAATGATTTTTAATGGAAACGTCAACATGTCAGTAAAGTCCGTTTTCGGTTTTCTTTAGTTTTTGGTGCCAATGTTCTTTTTCTGTTTTTATAGATCATCTTAAATGTCAATTTATTTAAAATTTCTCCTTTTGCATATCTAAATATACAGCCCTGTGCTTTCTGTTTGGTTTTCTATGCCCAGCAGACGCTGCCACCACAATCAAGAGCGCTCTATTGTCTGCTGGTATTGTCATTGTTATTAGTCCTTTGGATTGCCTGCGGAGGTATCGGCAGGCTCCGGGGTAAGCAGGCGCCAGGCTGGATAATTAGTTGTTCTTCGATGCCAGACGGGCACGTTGCCGTCACTTAAAGGGGAAATGGAAAGTGGCATCGCTATCAGAGCAACAGTGGAACAACCTTTGTTGTGAGGGCTCTGTTCCAGTGCATCTGTCACGCTACCAGTCATAAACCGTCTGGCAAGCCAACAGTGCCCACTAGCCTAAAATACACAGCATGGATAACGATTTTATAGGAAAGGACACTGTTACTGCCATATTTGTTAACAGGACTGGTGTAGTAGAGAACGTTTTGAACAGAGAGTGGTTTCTGTAAACCTTTTCTGGAATTAAAGGTCGGAACATCCCTGAAGGAATTCATGTCTCAAAAGTTTTAAACATGCTAAGAAATGATGGAGTTTGTCTTTTTGAATAAATGGTCTTTTGTGCAATCTCACACAATATTGTGAAAATGCCCTTTTGTTCTCTCTCTGTGTGTGTGTGTTGTGAATTAATGCATTAAAATAATGAATCAAAGCCATGTTTGAGTTCCCGTTTCTCCGTGACAAAGTTAGGATCGAGACCTTACCTGTTGTAGCTCTTTAAAGAGCAAGTTACCCCCTACCAGACTCTTACTCAACTCCCACTTCCTGTTTGAAAAATGCAACAAATGCTGTTGCCTAGCAGACAGAGAGGGTGGAGCCGCTAACAAATACACACACTCACGACATTGTGACATCATAATGTACCATTTAACATCAAAGTGTAAAAGTGTACCTCTTAGCCAATAGCGACGGCAGATTTAAATTCAAACGCAGTGCTGTGTTTTTACCTGACGACGGTGCAACACTGACAATTTTAGGCAGAATATTTAAATTTTAACTAAGATGCACTAAAGTGCCGAATTATTGACTACACGTGTCTGCAGCACGATCAGACACTCATTTATATAGCTTATCAGCAAAAAAAATGTTGATTTGGAGTGACTTGCTCTTTAAGAAGCTTCAGTTTGGTGAAACAAAGATGAGATCTGATCAAACAGTAGCCACAACAATAAATAAATAATAAAATTACAGTGATTTAAAACAATTGCAATTTCAAAATGTGTCATTAATTATCAAATAGCAATTTATGCAAAATGCAAGTAACAAACCTTTGGATAGACGCACATTTAATATTAATGTTTATTACAACTGCTGGAGATAGGTACCAGCCCCCTGCATCCCTGCATGGACAAGCGGGTGTAGAACTTGGATGGATGTTGATGTCAGAGAAAATATCCTCATGGCTGAAATATCCACAACCCATTACCCTAAACCTACAATTTATTTACCCCTGTGAATACATTTTATTGAGATGAGTTTAGACATTAAAGTGATGGTGTTTACAATGAATTAAAGAAAAAAAAACATTTGCATGAACTGTAACATATTTTAAAGTAGTGACTGGTCCCAGTCAGACCAGCACAACAATCTGGTCAGAACCTATCTCTCTTTCTCTCAACCAGCTACCTAAATCACATTAGATGCTGATTGTCCAAAACCCCTTTAACAAAAACACACTTCAAAAGATCTGACACTTTTGTGGTTATAATGAAATGATACCTTAAAATCTGTAACGTTTTCTGCATTTCAGACAGTTTTGTTAGTAATGACAGCCATTTTTTGATTTGCACATAGGTTGAATTGGTAGAGTGGGGTGGGCAATCAAGGTCCTAGAGGGCCGCTATCCAGCGTGTTTTAGTTGTTTTAACCCACCTAATTTTGACCAACAGGTTATTGAAAGGCTTCTACATAACTTGATGACCTGCTGCAGGTTATACGACCATTGAATTAAATGTGTTGGAACAGGGACACAACTAAAACATGCTGGATAGAGGGCCTCAAGGATCGGAATTGCCCACCCCTGCGGACTACTTAATTTTAATTGTCTTTTATCTGAAGTCGTCTCATTTGCATTTTATTGTTCCCACTAATGTTGTTGTTCTTATTTTGTTTTGAATGTTTTTATGACTTGCTATGTGGTTCTTTTTCCTTATCAAAAACAAGAGAGAGACAGTTTTGTCCAAACTCAGCGTGGGGCGTTTATTTACACAACTCTTCCATACATCACCAACACTTCATGGGGACAGCGTCCAGCTTCGATCTAAACACCTCGGCTGGAGATCCTTCTGCAAAAGCCCACTTTCTCCTACACCACGCAGCATCATATACTCTTCACCCCCACCTCCCTTTGATTCTGGGAAATGATGGGGTGCTACTTCCACCTCCTAATATGGTCAAAAGTAGTTTAGACTTACATAAGCTGGACTGAACAACATGTTGTGGAGCATGTACTCAGCAGCTGGGCTGCCTGATAACAAGAAGTTGCACAGCACGTATGCGGCTGGTATTGATAAGCAACATGTCAACATGCACGTACATAAAACACTGCTTTTAGCTCCTACAGCTACTTTTATCATTGTTACTTTTCCTGTCTTGGGCCCCCTTTTTAAGGTGGTGGAAAGCACTATATAAATAAAGCATGAATAAAGCATTTTAGCTCTTTGGATTTTATATTTTAACCTTAATTTAACCTTTTCCCAGTGCTTCCTCTGTGGGAGCCCTCTGCCCCGGCGGCGGTGGTCGGCTGTGACGGCCTGGGTGGGTTCCATGTGTGCCTGGGTGGTGGTGGGGGTCTCTGCCCTCCCTGCCCTGGACGCCCGGTGTCAGTGCCTCGGCTGCTGCTGTGGATCTGCTGCTGTCGGGGCGGATGGCTCCCCTGATGGCGTTTCCTTATCCTTATCTTAGCTGGTCTGGCTCATCTGATCTCAGCCAATCGTGTATTTTTTTTTACCATGGGGAAGGGGGCATGTATGTATGTGTGTATGTGTGTGTGTGTGGGTGGAGGAGTGTTGTGAAGGGGTTTTTATTGTCAGACTGTATTAAAACTTCTGGGGATGGGAGGGAATGTGGGTATGTGGGGCCTTTTAAATTTTTTAAGCACTTTGAGTTGCATGTGTCATGTTGTGGTGAAGAAATCTAACCCACGACATACAGAATCAGATCTGAGACGGTGTAAAATGTTTTAAGAATTTATTTAAAAAAGGGAAACCAAGGAAGCAGCGTAAACGTAGCTGAGTTCTTGCACGAGGAAGCTGGTGCGGGAAAAGCTGTGGACAGATCGGAGTTAGATCCAATTTGCGGATGGAACAGGGAATCAAGCTTATGTGGAGGACTTACGGTCTGGAGAGGTAGGAATTGGTTTGAGGGAGGAGTGGTTCGGTCTGGGTAGCAGGGACTGAGATCCAGAAAAGAGACGTGGAGGGAGCTGAGCTTGGGGAGGTCCAGGGAGGTTAGGTGGGCAGCTGGAGGCGGGTCTGGCCAGGGGAGAGGCTGAGAGACGAGCGGAGTTGGAGATCCAAATGGTGTGGGCTCCAGAGTACTGCCAGTCAGAGATGAGTGTGTGGGTTTGTCTGGGAACAAGAGCAGGAGGTCACAAAGGCAAAAATCCAAAATCCAAAAACACATCAAATCTCAAAAAAATCCAAAATCCAAAAACAAATCTTATTCTCAAGAGTTTTACAGAGCTCGAATAAGTTTCACAAGTGGCTGTTAGAAGGTACCCAGGTAGAGTAATCATCCAGCGAAGTGTAGGAGTCTCCCAGCTGCTTAAATACCCCTGGCCAGCTGATGAGCAGATCTGCTGCAGCTTGGTCACCTCCAGACACGCCCACCTGCAGAGGGAAACTCAAAAGACAGGGAGTGACAGCAGGGAAATACCTCAGACCGTGACAGTACCCCCCCCTCAAGGGACGCCACCCGGCGGCCGAGCAGAGGAGGAGGAGGAGGAGGAGGAGCGGGCCAACTCGAAATCCCGAATGAGAGAGGGGTCATCGATCCATGACCTCGGGACCCACTGCCGATGTTCCGGGCCATAACCCTCCCACTCGACCAGGTACTGGAAACCTCTGCCACGAGGTCGCACATCCAGAAGGCGCTGGACACGGTAACCGAGGCCCCCGTCAGCGAGACGCACAGGAGGCGGAGGGTCGACAGGAGGGCACAGGGAACTAGAGATGACAGGCTTAAGGAGGGAGACATGAAAAACGGGGTGGATCTTCATGTGGGACGGCAGATCCAAGCGGACGGAGGACGGGTTGACGACAGCAGAAATCGTGTAGGGGCCAATGAATGTGGGGGAAAGTTTTCTGCAGTGGTCCTTTAATCTGATGTCCCTGGTGGAGAGCCAGACGCGCTGTCCAGGCGCATAGTCTGGGGCAGGACGCCGGTGCCGGTCGGCCAGACGCCGGTTGCGTTCTGCAGTCCTCTGTAGGGCCTGTTGCGTGGCCGCCCAAACCCGTCGGGCCCCCTTCAGGAACTGAGGAACGGAGGAAACTGTGGTGGGAAATACAGAAGGGAACAAACTGGGTTGAATACCTGTCGAGGCCTCGAAGGGGGATAGTCCAGTGGCGGAGGAGACATGGGCGTTATGGGCGTACTCGATCCAAGGAAGGTGGGTACTCCAACTGGAAGGGCTAGAAGAACACAGACAGCGGAGCATGGCTTCTACCTCCTGATTTAGCCTCTCGCATTGGCCATTTGAATGCGGATGAAAACCAGATGTTAGCGCCACCTTAGCTCCTAAGCAGGTGGCGAAGTCCCTCCACACCCTTGCGATAAACTGAGGGCCGCGGTCAGAAAGTATCTCCGCAGGAATGCCATGGAGCCTAAAAACATGCTTAACAAGCAGAGTGGCAGTGTCAGCGGCAGAAGGTAGAGCCTTTAGCGGCACTAGGTGACAAGCCTTGGAGAAACGGTCGATAATGGTCAAAATAACCGTAAAGCCTCGAGAAGGGGGAAGACCGGTGACAAAGTCTAGTGCAATATGGGACCAGGGCCTGGAGGCAATGGGTAGCGGATGTAATAGTCCAAAAGGGGGTTGGTTACTTCCCTTGTTGCGGGCACAGGTTTGGCAGGCGGAAACGTACTCCTTGACATCCTTAAACATTGTTGGCCACCAGAAGGACCTCCGAATTAAGGCTACGGTACGACTGATACCAGGGTGGACAGAAAACTTGGCGGTGTGGGCCCAGTTAATCACCTTATGCCTGACGGAAGGCGGAACAAACAGGGTGCGGTTGGGTACCTGATTGGGACAGGGGTAGTTCTTTTGAGCCTCGAGCACCTGATCCCGTATCTCCCAGGTAACGGCTCCCAGGACACAATCCGGTGGTATGATGGTAGTGGGCTCGGGATCCGAATTCACCGAGAACTGTCGTGAGAGAGCGTCGGGCTTGATGTTCTTGTTGCCTGGTCTGTAGGAAATGATAAAGTGAAAACGTGAGAAGAACAGGGCCCACCTGGATTGACGTGGGTTGAGTCTCTTAGCTTCTTTGAGGTAGGAGAGATTTTTATGATCCGTCCATATCACAATGGGGTGCTCAGCTCCCTCCAGCCAGTGCCTCCACTCCTCCAAGGCGAGTTTCACAGCTAGGAGCTCACGATCTCCCACATCGTAATTTCTCTCGGCAGGAGAGAGACGCCGTGAGAAGAAGGCGCAGGGATGGAGGCGGTGATCTGTGTGGGAGGTTTGAGAAAGCACAGCCCCGACTCCAGTGTCCGAGGCGTCAACCTCGAGAGTAAACTGCTTTGCAGGGTCTGGACGGGTGAGAATAGGGGCCTGAATGAACCTCTCCTTTAAGTCACAGAAACTCCTGGAGGCTTCAGCATCCCAAATGAAAGGCCTCTTAACTGAGGTTAGTTGTGTTAAAGGGGCGGCTATCTGGCTGTACCCTTTAATAAACCGACGATAGAAATTTGCGAAACCCAAAAATCTCTGTAGCTGTTTGCGTGTGGAAGGAGTTGGCCAGTCTTTAACTGCCTGCACCTTTTCGGGGTCAGGTCCCAGCCTTCCACTCTCCAGTACGAAACCCAGAAACTTAACAGATGGGGCATGAAACTCGCATTTCTCCGCCTTAACGTAGAGCTGATTCTCGAGTAGGCGTTGGAGAACGGCTCGGACATGACCGGTGTGTTCCTCGGGGGTCCTCGAAAAAAATCAAAATGTCATCCATATATACTGTGACAAACTTGTTCAGGTAGTCGCTCAAAACTGTGTTTACCAGGTTCTGAAAAACGGCGGGTGCGTTCGTGAGGCCAAAAGGCATGACTAAATACTCAAAATGTCCTATTGGTGTTTTGAAAGCCGTCTTCCACTCATCTCCCTCTCTGATGCGAACCAGATGGTAAGCATTTCTAAGATCCAGCTTAGTGAATATGGTCGCATCTTGTATGGGTTCAAAAGTGGATGACAGTAAGGGTAATGGATACTTGTTTCTCACCGTGATTTGGTTTAAACCGCGGTAGTCGATGCAAGGCCTCAGGGTGCCGTCCTTCTTGGAGACAAAGAAGAAGCCAGCACCCAGAGGAGAGGTGGAAGGCCGAATTATGCCGGATGCCAGGGACTCGGAGATGTACTTTTCCATACTTTCACGCTCAGGCTTGGAGATGCTGTAGAGACGGCTAGAGGGAAGAGGTGCTGCAGGGAGAAGATCTATAGCACAATCGTAAGGGCGGTGAGGTGGTAATGAGGATGCTTTATGTTTAGAAAATACCTGCTGGAGGTCGTGATATTCAGGCGGAACCCCGGTGAGGTCGGGTGGTGTGGTCTTCAGGGCTCGAGGCTCGGAACTAGAACGGGCTGGTCCCAAACAGGTTAAATGACAGTTATTGCTCCACATCTCCACTTGGTTTGTGACCCAGTTCATACGGGGGTTATGGTTCTTAAGCCAGGGATGACCCAGGACCACAGGAGACTGAGGGGAAGGAAATACAAAAAGGTGAGTTCTTCACTGTGGTTACCTGACGTCATAAGGCGAATGGGTGCAGTCTTGTGAGTGATAGATGTGAGGGAGCCTCCGTCCAGAGAGGATACACGGTAGGGTGTTTGTAGAGGGAAAGTGGTAACCAGGAGTTGCTCCACTAGCTGTTGGTCAAGAAGATTTAATTCACAGCCAGAGTCAACTAATGCGAGAGAGGGAAGAGTAATGTGATTATGTGACAGAGAACATTCCAGCAAACACCGAGAGTTTGAATCTGACCGATAACCTCCCACCAGTACTCTCGGGGCTACTGATGGGACCTGGAGTTTAACTGCTTGGGGCAGTTGGCCACAAAATGTCCAGACATGCCGCAATACAAACACGCCCCTGAACTCATGCGCTTGTTTCTCTCCTCTTGGGTTAATTTAGCTCGACCAATCTGCATGGGCTCACTGGGGGGCGGAGCTGGAGCTGCTGGATACACATTTTGCGGGCAGTTAAGGCGAGAAGGTAAGGGGAAGTTGTTACCTCTTTGGCGTACCTTATGTCTCTTCTCCATCCTACTGCACAGTGCGATAAGGCTCTCGAGATCAGGTGGTTCCTGGCAGAAAGCGAGTTGATCCTGAAACTGCTCGTTAAGAGCCTGGGTGAACGCCCCCTTAAGTGAGGCTTCATCGAGGGTGGAAGTGGCGGCTAGGGTCCGAAACTCTATGGCAAAATCCGCGATTGAGAGCTTCCCTTGACGTAAGCTCCAAATCCGTCTGGCCACTTCAGCCGCTGACTCAGGTTTGTCAAAAGTCATTTTAAAATCCGCCAGAAACTCATCCAACGGACTCTTAAGGAAGTGCGGGTTCCGGCTTTTTGCCTCCGCCCACCGGAGTGCCTTACCTCGTAGAAGACCGATGATGTAGGAGATCTTAATTTCATCGGTGTAAAAAGACTCCGGAGATCGCTGGAAAGCCAGCTGGCATTGGAGGAGAAAACCTCGACAAACCTCCCGGTTGCCGTCAAACGTCTCCGGTGGAGGAGAGGTCGCGACCCGGAAGCTGGGCAGACTGGATGGTGCAGGAAGAACGGGTCCGGGCAGACTCTGAGCGGGGGATGAGGCTTGCTCCGGGGAGGTGAGTCTGTGGCTTAATTCCTTTACCATCGTTCCTACTTCAAACAAGGTGTGGTTAGTGTGGGAGAGCTGATCAGACAGAGCTTGGAGTGAATCACTGTGCTGAGCTAGGGTGGCGGAAACGACAGAGGGAACTGATTCTGTACTGAGGTTAGAGGAATGGCTGGATGATTCTGTCATGTTGTGGTGAAGAAATCTAACCCACGACATACAGAATCAGATCTGAGACGGTGTAAAATGTTTTAAATAAGAATTTATTTAAAAAAGGGAAACCAAGGAAGCAGCGTAAACGTAGCTGAGTTCTTGCACGAGGAAGCTGGTGCGGGAAAAGCTGTGGACAGATCGGAGTTAGATCCAATTTGCGGATGGAACAGGGAATCAAGCTTATGTGGAGGACTTACGGTCTGGAGAGGTAGGAATTGGTTTGAGGGAGGAGTGGTTCGGTCTGGGTAACAGGGACTGAGATCCAGAAAAGAGACGTGGAGGGAGCTGAGCTTGGGGAGGTCCAGGGAGGTTAGGTGGGCAGCTGGAGGCGGGTCTGGCCAGGGGAGAGGCTGAGAGACGAGCGGAGTTGGAGATCCAAATGGTGTGGGCTCCAGAGTACTGCCAGTCAGAGATGAGTGTGTGGGTTTGTCTGGGAACAAGAGCAGGAGGTCACAAAGGCAAAAATCCAAAATCCAAAAACACATCAAATCTAAAAAAAATCCAAAATCCAAAAACAAATCTTATTCTCAAGAGTTTTACAGAGCTCGAATAAGTTTCACAAGTGGCTGTTAGAAGGTACCCAGGTAGAGTAATCATCCAGCGAGGTGTAGAAGTCTCCCAGCTGCTTAAATACCCCTGGCCAGCTGATGAGCAGATCTGCTGCAGCTTGGTCACCTCCAGACACGCCCACCTGCAGAGGGAAACTCAAAAGACAGGGAGTGACAGCAGGGAAATACCTCAGACCGTGACAGCATGTATTGCAGGATTAAGTGCTACATAAATAAAATTGATTGATTGATTGAAAGACTGAAAGATTCATTAATAGAGATTTAAGTAGACATAAGCAAAAATATATTTGCCTGCTCGTCACCTCACAGCTATTATTGAAATGTTTAAAAAAAAAGAAAAATTGAACCATTGACTTTTTAAACAAATCTTTTAAATGTCTATTACTTTGTACTTTTTAAAAACAGCTCAGTAAAAAATAGTTTTTTACCTGGCATGTTTCGGCTGATGCCTCTAGTCATCATCAGAGATTGCCGGTGTTGGTGGCATCGCTTCCATTTATCCGCGGGGCAGCAGAGGATGATGTCGCCCTCTGCTGCCCGTGTCCTCCTTGCTGATGACATAGTCCCATGTGTCAGTGGTTCCCAACCTTTTTCCCAAGGGACCCCCTTTTTTACCAGTAAAATTTTGAACGACCCCCTCCCATTCTCTCTTCCAGTACAAACAGTGTTAAGAAATGATAGAATTGTTCGAGCACATTTTAATATGCTTTGATTCAATAGATAACAGTAATAGTGGGCTCTAGTACAGAACAAAGTCATTAACAAAACCAAACAGAGCATTATGTGCTTGACAGTTTGTATTACTTTTCTGAACACATTGTTTCTTGTAAACACTGATAAATCAATCATTCCTTTCAATAAACGTTTGACACATAAAAAATACACTGAGCAAAATGTACTTGAATGTGTATATTACTGTTTTACTAGATTATTTACTGTAAAGGCTGTGATTAATCAACCAGTCCTATCTTTAATGAACTTTTGACACTTGAAAATAAAACAGTGAGCTGAGCAAAATGTTCTTAAAAGTGTGTTAATTTTTCTTTACTAATTATTTCCTGTCTTAATATCAGTAAACTTTTCACTCATGAAAAAAATGTGAGCAAAATGTAGGCTATAAACAAGTAATAAAGGAAGTTTTAACCCCTTAAAGTGGAGAGGTCCTGGTGACCCACTGAGAGGCTTTGGCGCCCCCTTGTGGGGGTCGGGACCCCCAGGTTAGGAACCACTGCCATGTGTGATCCATTGTGAATACTTCATCGTCTCTGTTCATGGTTTTGTGTCCACGTCTCCTTACTTCTATCTCTTCTTTGATACATCTATTGTATTTTACAATAAAAATACAATAAAGAAATCAGCCGCAACAGACCACTGCACAAGAGAAAACCATGCACTGGACTGGGACAGCACAAGGACCTTAAACACAGAAACACAATCTCTGATGATGACTAGAGGCATTAGCTGAAACATGTCAGGTAAAAAACTATTTTTTTACTAAACTATTAAAAAAAAGAACAAAGTAATGAAGTATGAAGTGACACACAGAACAAACGTTCAAAAGAGCATTTAAATGTCGGTTTTATGCTTTTTTATTTTCTGAAATTGAAATGAATGAACGTTTAAGACTCATTTACATCCCGGAAGCTTCGTCACCCATCTCCCTGTCCCCCAGCTTCCTCCCGCTGGGGCGACTGCACTGCTGCTCTCTTTGAGGAAGGTGAGCGATGAGAAGAAACAGAAACACACATGCGAGCAGGGTTCCTCCGAATCCCAGCAGGACGCCGTAGAAAAGTGGCCCGGCCACGTCCCAAGGCCCCTTGGGGTACAGTGGGACCGGAGCTCGCTCTACGATCAGATCCAGGTCCCGCCACGTCAGATCCCTCACTAAACACAGAACACAAACACATTTACCATCACACAGAGGGATGGGAGCATTTTTGTCAAGTTTTAACTTGAGGAAAGCACTCAGGGGAGTAAATAAATAGACAGGTGATAATTACATTTTTGAGTCTGTAACTGCCTTGGGAAATATTCTTTGTGTAGTGAGAGTGTTGATGTTGAGCAGTAATGAGTTGGAAGTGTGCCCGCAGCCACCACATCTAATCCAGCATCTCATCTAAACACTCAATAGATTCAGGGTTCATGGAAACATTACACCATTTGTCATTCAGACAATCTCAAGAGGAGCAACCTAAAAAAATCCCCTCTCGGCATCGATACCTAGAGAGATTTCTGCTCATACACGGACACCGTTTCACTTTTCATGTTCCACTCTGCAGTGGTGCTTTTGATAAATGATCTTACGTTTTAATTTCTCGATTCGACGTTCGCGCTGGCGTTTCTTTGAGTCCGTATTCTCCGACTGGAGGTTTAAAGAGTTCACATATGTGTGGTAGTCCTCAACGTAGCGTTTCAGGCTCAAGGTTTTGTCCTGGTTGATGTTCTTCCCCACTTCTGCAACAAAAGAACAGAGACACCACAGCACACCCTTAGAAAGCTTGTTAACGCTGATTTAACTGTTGATTCTCACTCAGGACATAATTGTTTCCAGCAGAGCCGAACAAAACAAACCCTTTCAAGTTAGCATGTAAGAATAGATCGGCTCAGAACTGCAATCAAGAGCTATAATTGCTACATTCTACATCACAGTGATCCACATCAGAGCCACTAATGCTCCGAGCCTCGTCTTCGACTCTTCCTCTCACACTCTCCTAGTCCCTTTTTTCATGTTTTTTTTTTAACTCCAAAGCTGCTGATGAAAGGAGCAGATGGTTGGTTGTCTGGCTGGTGTCAGCTCCACTGATTCCTCTGTCAGATCATTTACACCTCCTCCTATCCAACGCCGCTCGGCTGCAGAGTTGTGTGCACGCTGGACTGCAGCACGCACCAGAGACTGGCAGGGTGCAAACTGTGTGATTTTTGAAGCTCCGATTAAAACAAATATCAAAGTGATGAAGAAATTACATGTTTGTGTTTAAATTCAGAGTTCCTTTCCGTTGAGGGACGCGCTGTGAGGTATCCTCACAGGGATTTGCAGCATGCATGAAGCAGCTACGTAAAAAATGCTTCTATTGGAAACAAATCATTCACCTCTGCAAGGTGCATGTCTTCTCTCTGCTGATTTCTCACCAATGGCGATGTCTGTCCTGCCGATGTGCTGCAAGGCGCGAGAAAGCCTGTCGTAGTAGGTCTTCTCTCCGTACTTCAGCAGCCAGTCTGTCAGGGCCGTGTGGCACTGCGTCTCACCGTCTACATGGCAGAAAACACACGCCTTTCAGAACAGCAGGTCTCTGACGGTCAATCTCAGTGTTGAGGTGGACGTGTGGCCTCAGGGTGGACTTTTACCTCCTGAACCAAGCAGTTCTGGTGAGGCTCTGCCTAGTCCACACGTAGCCGGGTTTTAAAAAAACGAATATCCGCCCCTCCAAAAACTTGCATCCACACCACCTCGTTAAAAAAAAAACTCTGTCCACACGTACCCGGATAAATACGTTGTTAAGGACATGCCAGACCTGTAGGCAGCAGTACTTCCCCCGTTCTTAACCTCGTCCTTCGTCTGTGGTCTTCCGCAAGGAGCAGTAATTCTGCTTGCAAAAACAAACAAGCAAAAAGCGCTTGGACAATTGATAAAGCTAGCGCAGCTCTGAGGGCATCCATGCTGTCGGCTAGTGTAAACACAGGTCTCACACGTGATGTCAGCATTTGTTTGTCGCGGAAAGTGACGTTGCGGACCTTAAAACTCCGGTTTTGTCCGTCCACATGCAGACACCCAAAACGGAGAAAACGCAGATCTTCACTTTGGCCGGAGTTTTTAAAAAGATCCGTTTTCGTGTGAAAAAACTCCGTTTTTGTGTGGATGACAGGCCAAAACGTAGAAAAATATCTACGTTTTGGCAGATCCCCGGCTACGTGTGGACAGGGCCTTACGAAATATTTCTATTTTCTTGGTTTTAACCAACCATGATCATCAGAAGAAGAAGAAGAAGAAGAAAATATCATTTCTATCGCGCCTCTCAAGATTAAAATCACGAGGCGCTTCACAAAAACAAAAAATGTGAAAATATAAAAAAGCATTTAGAAAATGTTTAAAAATATAATAAAATGAGCAAAAATAGGCAATTTTGATAAAAAATGTTAAGAAAGAGAGAGAGTGAACAGGAAAGAGGGAAATCAGTGGATCCTGAGGAAGGTGGGATAGGTGGGGAGAGCAGAACAAGGAGAGAGTGGTGAAGAAGGTCATACAAAAGCCAGCTTGAACAAGTGAGTCTTCAGCTGCTTTTTAAAGGAGACCACTGAGTCCACTGATCTCAGGCTCAGGGGGAGAGAGTTCCAGAGTCTGGGGGCCACAGCAGCAGATGATCTGTCACCTTTGACCTTTAGCCTGGTGCGCTGCACCAGCTACTAACACATCAAATGACAGGACTGAGCTTTAGCCATAATTTTTGTTAGTTGTGGCAGCCATCTTGAATTGACTGAATCCAATTGTTAATTACTTGTAGATGGACTTACGCTGGTTACTTTCTGTGAGTTTAGTTAAAATGTGATAATGTCCCTGTGAACTTTGACCCTTTGGGTGTGATTGACTTGCATGTAAGAATTCCATGAGTTGTGTGTTTTTTTTTGTCCTTATGTGGACTTTCTGTGTTTCCAACAAAGGTTTCTGATAAGTAACCCTAACCTGCAGCAGAGGAGAAGACATGTCTCTTAGCTCGAAGTCGGACATCTAGTTGGTTATTTTCTGGTGAGAGTCGATCGATATGCTGGAAGATGTTCTCCTCTGGGCTGGACAGGAGAGACAGGAGGTCCTCACACTCCTTGGCTGTCAGCATCTCCTCTAAACGTTTCAGCTGATGTCTACTGATGTCTGCTGCCACTAAGGAGCCAAAATACTGACTAGTGAAAGCAGAAAGATGAACAACAGGAATGCATGTTGTGTACTCCTCCATCACTCACGGGTGAGACTATGTTGTAGAATCACACAGTTAATTTCAGGTAATGAATCATGGTGCTGATGACTAAACAAAACACTTTTTAACAGCACACTTGGTGCTTTCAATTAGCAAGCGCTGCTTTTGGGGTGTGAAACTGTCACATTTGCTTCAGCAGTTGCAAAGATGACAGAAACTGAATATTACACGTTGCATGACAGAGAGCAGCGTGAGCCAGGAATTCTGAAAAACTCCTTTCTGTTAGTTTGGTGCGACTCTCACCTGTGTCCTCTTCTAGTGTTGAACTCTGGGACAAAATGAAGAAAAATAGAAATATTTTCCAGGCCTTCATGGTGGCAAAGCAATCAGCTGATTCATGCATCTGACCAACAGGGAAGTTTACTTTCAAAAAGTGCAAAAGAACTAGAAGTTGAAAGAAAACAAAGTTAGATTCTAACTGTTCTATCTATCTATCTATCTATCTATCTATCTATCTATCTATCTATCTATCTATCTATCTATCTATCTATCTATCTATCTATCTATCTATCTATCTATCTATCTATCTATCTATCTACCTATCTATCTATCTATCTATCTATCTATCTATCTATCTATCTATCTATCTATCTATCTATCTATCTATCTAAATAATAATAAACCGTATCTCACCTGAGTGCTCCGGGCTTTTGATGTTTTTCTTAAACATTTTAATTGATATAATGATCATAATCCTGAAAATATGTCCGATTCCACAAATACATAAAGAAATACGTAAAATAAAAAGCTATTTTCAGTCCCGAAATACAACACATCTGTGGCACATGAAGATCCAGACTAATCAGTCATTATTTTATGACCACCTACCCAAGGCTGATTAGAAACAGGAGGCCAACAAAAGCACTGATGGGTTGTGGATGACAGTTATGTTGAGGAAGCGGGGGTCTGTGTGTCACATAGACCTGTTCCATAGCGTTGTCCATCTCTAGTCTGTAGCTTACTCTGGTATCTTGATACAAAGCCAAATATCTCACTCATTAAGATGCATGCGCTGCCACAACCGACAATACAGTTTAGCCCTTAATCATGACATGAATATCAATTATAAACATAGCAAGCAAAGTAATTAATCTATGGTATTACTTAGATTATTATTTACTATGTAAAAGTAAACTACTCACAAACAGACATTGTTTAACATTCATTTTATTCACAATAAACAAAATTCAAAACTTATAAACACTGTTTCAGTAAACCAGCTGTAAGTCACAAAAATTTTTTTCTTTAAAATTTGAACACTAAAGCGTATGTGAGGAACATTAGTTGACCCATGACCCCGACTTCACACTGGAGGCACCAGAGGCGCGGAGCAGCAGCGGAACGTTGTTGCTGCAAATATAATCCATTAGAGTCTATGGGTCGTTACAAACTGGTCACGGTGTGGAACGTTTCAGGTGCATCCCACCCAGAAGAGGCTCACCGCATTGCTAAACATAAATGGCAAATGGCGTGTATTTGATGTAGCACCTTCTAGAGTCCTGGAACCCCCCAAGGTGCTTTACAATACAATTAGTCATTCACCCATTCATCCATTCACACACACATTCACATGCTGGTGGGGGTGAGCTACGATGTAGCCACAGCTGCCCTGGCAGAGGCGAGGCTGCCGAGTACTGGCACCACTGGCCCCTCTGACCACCACCAGCAGGCAAGGGGAGATAACTTAGTGTCTTGTCCAAGGACACAACGACAGCAACAAACTGAGCGGGGTTTGAACCTGCAACCTTCCGATTACGGGGAGAGCAATTAACTTTTTTTTTAACTTTAAACGTTTTATTTAAAGCTGCGTTTAAACAAATAATTTGTTTTCTTATTTTAACTCAAATGTGTAATCATCTTTCATCCGTCTATGAAATTTTATAATTTTATGACTTTATTTTTTCTGACATTAATCTATTTGTGTTCTGAGATCATTTTGTTTAATTTTGTTTTGATCTTTGTCCTTATCCTGGAAGAATAGTCTTGTGCTTTATAAAAATAAGCTTTGACAAACTAGAACTGCTTGTTTCTCAGCAGTAATTGAGGAGAATAAGAATAATTCTAAAATTCTTTTCAGTACAGTTGCCAAACTTACACAGAATCATAGCTCTGAACCCTTAGCCCTCATTAGAAACGACTTAGCATCCTCCCTAATGCGATTTCTTCTTCCTCAGTAAGTGAGGCAGCATCAGAGGTAACTGTAGAACCTCATCTGTGTTTGAACCGTTTTGATCCAGTTGAGTTTTCAGAGTTATCAAAAATATTAGCTTCATCTAAACCTTCCACTTGCATTTTAGATCCAATCCCAACCAAATTATTTAAATAAGCATTTCCTTTGGTTACTGCCCCCATTCTAGATATAATCAATCTATCCTCAGTAAATGGATATCTACCACAGGATTTTAAGGTTGCTGTAATCAAACCTTCACTTAAGAAGCCTTCTCTGGATCCAGATGACCCAATGAATCATAGACCAGTATCTAACCTTCCATTTTTATCCAAAGTCCTGGAGAAAATAGTGGCCATCCAAGTATGTGAGCATTTAAACACTAATGCTCTGTTTGAGGAATTTCAGTCTGGTTTTAGAGAGTATCACAGCACTGAAACTGCATTAGTGAGAGTTACAAATGATATTCTCATGGCCTCAGATAAGAATCTTGTGTCTGTTCTTGTCTTGTTAGATCTCAGTGCTGCCTTTGACACAGTTGATCGCAATGTTCTTGTAGAAAGACTTGAACCTGTTGTAGGGATCAAAGGAACAGCGCTAGGCTGGTTTAAATCCTACCTGTCTGATAGTTTTCATTTTGTAAATGTACATGACAAATCTTCATACTCCTGGGTTACTTGTGGAGTACCACAGGGTTCAGTGCTTGGAACAATTCTTTTTACTATAAATATGCTCCCAATTGGTAAAATCATTAGACAGCATGGGATAAACTTCCACTGTTATGCTGACGATATTCAGTTATAATTATCCATTAACCCTGATGAACCTTCGGAATATTGCTAAGATTAGAAGCATCCTTTCCAAGAGTGATGCTGAAAAACTAGTTCATGCATTTATTACATCAAGACTGGATTACTGTAATTCATTACTCTCAGAAAGTCCACAGAATGTAGTTAAAAGTCTTCAGCTTGTCCAAAATGCTGCAGCTAGAGTTCTGATGAGAATTAAAAAGAGAGATCTCTCCTGTCTTAGCTTCCCTACATTGGCTACCTGTTAAATTCAGAATAGATTTTAAGATCCTCCTTCTCACATATAAAGCTCCATCATACATCAGTGATCTGATTGTTCCATAAGATCCTAACCGAGCACTTCGCTCTCAGACTGCAGGTTTACTGGTGGTTCCCAGAATATCTAAAATTAGGATGGGAGGCAGATCTTTTAGTTATCAGGCACCTCTCCTGTGGAGGCAGCTCCCAGCTTTAGTCTGTGAGGCAGACACCTTGTCTACTTTTAAGAATAGGCTTAAAACATTGTTATTTGATAGGGCCTATGGTTAAAATCTGATGTTAGCCTAAATCTGGACAAGTGGGGGAGTACAGGGAGGTGGAGTGTACAGTCGGTAAAGACGGCTCTCCCTTGCCCTGCCTCCAACATGCCTCCATCTAAAAAGGCTAGGTTATCCAGAGTTATCTCTGTAGATATGCTGCTATAGGCGTAGTCTGCTGGAGGGTACACTGACCACTTTTCACACTCTCCTACTTACTTCTACAATCTGCTCCTTAACTGTACTATTTTCTGCAATTTCAGCTAACTTTATTTTCTCTTTAAGTGTTTTTCTCCCCAGAAGAAGCTACAATGATGTTCTGCTGAGCTGTGGTGGCCTCATGGAGGGGGCCATCGTGTAGCACACTGCTGCTAACCACTAAAACATTCTCCCTCTCCTGATAACAACATTTTGCTTTCCTTGACACTGGATGTGCTACTACTAGTTTACCCGTTATACAATAAAGTTTATCGCTTGCCAAATAGCATATTTACTAAGAAATCACAATGTGACCAAAGACACATTGCTTGGTGTGTGTGTGTGTGTGTGTGTGTGTGTGTGTGTGTGTGTGTGTGTGTGTGTGTGTGTGTGTGTGTGTGTGTGTGTGTGTGTGTGTGTGTGTGCGCTCTGTCTTCTCGATCCCCAGTGAGTCGTGGTGGATGGCTGCCTATACTGAGCCAGGATCCTCTGGAGGTTTCTTCCTGTAAAGAGGAGTTTTCCTCTCCACTGTTGCAGCATGCTTGCTTAGTATGAGGATTGCTGTAGTTGACTTGATGCAATTTGCTGGGTTCCTTATATAGGAAACATTTTTTCTGATTGACTTAATGAACTGACCGGGACTGGAATGTTTATTATGTGAAGTGCCTTGAGATGACTCTTGTTGTGATTTGGCGCTATATAAATAAAATTGAATTGAATTGAATTGAATTTGTAAAGCGCATTGCAGAGGTGTGGACTCGAGTCACATGACTTGGACTCAAGTCAGACTTGAGTCATTATTTTAATAACTTCTGACTTGACTTGATAAAATCTATAAAGACTTATGACTTGACTCGGACTCGAACGCCAATGAATTGCGACTTGAATCGACTTGCATCTGTTGACTTGATGATGACTTGATTACATTTGATATTTTAGCACAAAAGTGGCATGACATTGACAGAAATCATAAATCATTCTACATTTTGGGTTTGATCTTGTTCTGCTATATGCAGCAGCACAAATAAACGAAGCTTTAAGAAGCTTTATTTCTGGAATGTATTTATTATCATTGTCATTAAATTGAAGTTGGACAGATGACTTGATTATGACTTGAAAATTCAAAGTTAAGGACTTGGACTTGACTTGGACTTCCAGATCATTGACCTTGGACTCGACTTGGACTTGACTTGAGGCTTGACTGGAAGACTTGTGACTCACTTGTGACTCACAAAGTTGGTCATACCTCTGGCACTTTGTGATTCTATGCCAGTGATGAGTGCCATATAAATAAAATGTACTTACTCCTTTACTTATTTAACTCCTGTGCCACCATCACCCCAACATAGGATTGGGTTCTATTTGTACAACATCAATCTATTCCCTAACCCCCCTCCCCCATGCTCCATGTGACCTTAGTGTTTTTATGCAACAAAGCAAAACAACTTCACCAGTTATTGGTCAGTACACTGTCCCATGCGATGGGGTAGGAGCTTTCCATAGGTTCATCTTTACTTCTCATCTGGAGGTATGGAGGTGGATCAGGGTAGTTTTATGGTGATACTACTACTTCTACTACCAACAACACTAGGTGATACTATCACTACTACTACATCTTAAAACACATAGAAAGTCTGCCTATTTTCAACTAAACAATAAAACCTGAGAATTTTTGCAGTGGTGCCTTTCAAGCCACCAGAACAAGAGACTGAATTTAGATTCATGTGAGTGCACCCACATACATAACCATGGACTCTAGCTCTGTTCAGCTATTAGGATTTGACATTTTTGAAGGTCTCTGATCTATATATTCAACTCTAAGGATCTGTCCACCTTTGGTTGAGTGAAACCCTGCAGTTAGATGCACAGAGAGCATCTATAAACTCACTTAAAGAGCAAGTTACTCCAAATCAACATTTTTTTGCTGATAAACTATATAAATGAAAGTCTACCGTGCTGCAGACACGTGTAGTCAATAATTCGGCACTTTAGTGCATCTTAGTTAAAATGTAAATATTCTGCCTAAAACTGTCAGTGTTGCACCGTCGTCAGGTAAAAACTCTGCATTTGAATTTAAATCTGCTGTCGCTATTGGCTAAGAGGTTCACTATGATGTTAGATGGTACATTATGATGTCACAATGTCATGAGTGTGTGTATTTGTTAGCGGCTCCACCCTCTCGGTCTGCTAGGTAACAGCATTTGTTGCATTTTTCAAACAGGAAGTGGGAGTTGAGTAAGAAACTGGTAGGGGGTGACTTGCTCTTTAACATAAAATCTGGAAATGGCTGCAACACCTAAGTATTGGAATAGCACAGACCTTTATGTTTGCTTTTGCCTCACATGTGCAGAGCTCGAGAGGATTGTGCTGTGAGTCCTGGAGATGCGTCCGTGTAGCACAGGGAGAACTGTTTAATGGCATTATTGTGAGGGCATGTTTTAAATTGTTAATAAGCTTCATCTGCCAAGAAATAAAGGGTGTTTGTGTGGGCTGAGACTCAAATTCTCTTTGTGGGCTAATGAAAAAGAAAAAAAAATCCCTGCTCTGGGGCGGAGAAACACAGAAACCCTGGTGTGGGTGGTATGATGGCTCTGTAATGGTTTGAGATGTTGCACTTTTAGAAAAAAAAAACAAACAAATGCAAGGCACAAGGTCAGGATAGTTATTCATATTACATTTTTAATCAACAATCAAAGTAAAAAATAGAGAAAAATGCAAAAGCAAAACAATGTGGAGTAAAAAGTAAATTGTTTTCTGGCATAACAGGACAGGAGGAAACTGAGCTGCTTGCTTGTCTCTTGATAGCCTTCAGGCATTTTGGCCAAGCTGTGAAGTCTTATCTCCGTGTCTTTTACACTTCACACCACTGAAATCTGGTTAAGTACAGACAGACTCCGGTGGAATGAAGGATAGAACACATGGAATATTCCTGCAGTGTCTGAAATTAAAAAAAGAACAAACTCATAAGATCAAATCATCTTCTGCCATAGTCAGAGTTTCATTCCCTCTCACATTCGCCACAATTTCCCCCCCAAAGTAATAAAAAGCAGAACAAACTTTCTTTTATTCAGGAACAGCGAGTGCTTGGTTATATTAGGGCGAGCCTTAAGCTTTATTTTCTGTTAAATTTTAGGATGGAGGCCAAGTTAGTGCAGAGCGGGCAGTCAGGACGTGATGATTTATGAGGAAGCCTCCAGGTAGAGGAGGTGGCATGTGAGTGCAGCAAGCAGTGGATGTCGACCTCTCCCTTTTCTGGAGGTTAAGTTTGGGTTAGAGGGAGACCAGGCCTGCCCTGCTCTGTGTGTGGCTGCGAGGTTTCAGGCTGCTGTTGGAGCGCACGCTAACACGGAACGACTGCTCGTCAGCGTTGCAAACCCACCATGTACGACCTTTCTGCACCTCCGGTTTAGAGGAAATGCAACAAAACACTTGGAGGCTTTCAGTTTTCCAATTTATATATTTGTTCTCTTGCACACTTTTTCCTGTGCAACTTATTTTCCTTACATGCCCGGAGATTATTAACTTTACAAAACTTTAAAACAAGAAACTTGTTCAAGCAATCTTACAAAAACCCAACAACTTATTGTTGTGTAGACGACACTCTACCTTGCTTTAGACAGTTACTCACCTTGTTTGCTTCTTTTCTTCCCCTGCAAACAGAAATATAGCTCAAACCGGTGCTGAAGGAGGCTGAAGGCGCAAGTGACAAGCTGCTCTGAGGCTCCTCTCTGACTTTTTTCTCCACCTCATTCAGGTATTAGTGTTTTCGTGAACCGCTCCAGCCAATGGCAAACAAGCACCTGAGATGGACCGCCCACTCCTCAGTGTGAAGCCATGCCACACCTTGCTGAGGCAAGGCTGTTTTAGCAAGAGACCACGATTAGTAAAAAAAAAATGCAATAAGGGTAAAGACTTGGTCAACAGTGATGCATCTTATTATCCAAACAGATTTTCGATGGCAGTGATAAAAACCTACAAATAAAATAAAGGATTACGACCTAATTTCATGAGTCGCCGCTGTAATTTGTTCGCTTCCATCCCAGCCTGGAGAGAAAACCACAGCCTTCGTTTCACAGACTCCTCAAACCCCTTCTAGATAAAAATTTTAAACAATATTCTGCTGGAGTGAGATAGAAAAACCAACTCTGTTAGTTTATTATCTGAATGCTTCCCCCGGATTTCCCCACAAACCACACGATAATAAACAATTCAAACAACATTTTTTACAACACGTCTGCTCTTCTAGTGGCGAGAAGCTTTAAGATGCAACGAAACATCCAGCCTGACTTCCGAAAAGAACGACTATTTGAAAAGCATTCCTTCCCTTCATAATGACAGCGCTGGAGCTGGGGAGTCAAGGGGGGATGGGAGGGGAGTAACAGTGCTGAGACATTCCTGAGGAAGAGGGAGCTGCACCGAGCCTCGCCTGACAACGTTTTCCTCTCATGGGCACATTCATTTGGGCCCAATCCCCTTTACGTGTGATTTTATTGACAAGGACACCGGCATCTCTGAGTTATGAGCTGTTGTTCTCCAGAGACGGGCTTTGCGTTACCTCTGTGTTTGGTGTGGGACTGATGGCTCTGGACGGTGCGACTTGTTGGAGGTAATCTTTAGGCCCACTAGAAGCTGACAGGTGAAAAACGAGCTTCTAAAAACACACTGCTTTAAGGCAGCTTTGTGTCTGGCTTACCCACAATTCAGAGAGAACATGGGAGTTGTTCTGTGGAGCCACTGCTGCAAACAAAACATAACTGTCAGAGTTTATGTAGATGTTTTAAAAAAAAAACCCTTCTCACAAATCAATATTTAATTAAACTTCATTTTCTCTTTTCAAAACTGGATTTTATCTAAGCAGCAGATTCCAGTTTACATAAAACACATCTAAGTGGGTGTGGTTTTTAGTATTAAATTCACCCACTGGCCTCTTTATTAGGCATACCTGTTCAATGGCTTGTTAACACAAATAGCCAATTAGCCAGTCAGACGAAAGCACACCTGGGTTAGGTGAGAATGAGTAATAATAATAATAATAATGCATTGAACTTATATAGCGCTTTTCTAGACACTCAAAGACGCTTCCCACACACACTCACATTCACACACTGCTAGTGATGGTAAGCTACTTGTAGCCACAGCCGCCCTGGGGAGGTATGACAGAGGCGAGGCTGCCATTTGGCGCCGTCGGCCCCTCTGACCACCACTAACACAGGCAAGTTGGGTAAAGTGTCTTGCCCAAGGACACAACAGCAGGATACCCCTGGCGGGAGCTGGAATCGAACCCATGACCCTCCGATCATGAGGCAACCCGCTCTACCACCTGAGCTACTGCTGCAGTGTCATACTTAGGAGGAAGACGATTTAAATGACTGAATCTGAGATTGCTCTTGATGACCACATGGACCCATCTTCTGATGGCTACTTCCAACAGAAACATGCACAGTGTCACAAAGCTCAGATCAGAATCAGAATCAGAATCAGAATAAGCTTTATTGCCAGCGCTCCAGCGACCCAGTGCATAGGAACTTGACTCCGCAAACACAACCTGACCAAGGCTACACACACACACACACACATGTTGACAAAAGCAGGTACAGGCAGTCATGAGAGCAGCCAGAACGGCGCTCATTTCATTAGATGAAAAGGGTGTTACATGAGGATAATTGGGGTAAGGTAAAAAAAAAAGGCATAGCAGAGTTAGACCCAGTGGGGAGTAGCTCTACTATACAAAAAAACTCCTCAACATAGAAGCACGAACATCACAGATACAAAACATCAGAGTCCGATGGGGAGGCGGAAGAAGGAAGATCATCTCTAACTGGTTTCTAGACCATAACCACGAGTTCACTGGTTTCCCACGACCTTCACAGTCACCAGATCTCAGTCCAGTCAAGAACCTTCGGGATGTGGTGGAACAATATTTGTTTGGAGGTTGCTTTCTATTTTAGATCTAATCTACTTTTACGTAAATGTGTTATTTTCACATGATGTCCTGACAAATCATTAACATTTAATTTTCTTAGATGTTTGTGTCAGCAGGCCTGACTTTTTCTAATTACCCAGCAATGTTTTACAACAATTGATCACTTCTGGGTTTTTGCTTCTGAAGGTTCATTTTGTACAACAGATCTGTTTTGTTAGAGTCTTTCCAAATGCACTCCTATGTGAGAGAACAACTCATACATTTGCATTAGAATACATTTACACTGGGATAGCTCGTGCTGAGTTCCATTCTTTTGGTAAAACACACACATGTTGGATGCCTGAACTGCACGTCCTGCAGAAATACATTTGCTTTAAAGTCAACGTATCCAGGCAGGTTACAGGCTCACAAATCACTCAACTGAAAGTTTGGGTGCCTTATTTCAGCATGACACTCCCTGAAGGCAGCGCACAAAGAACGATGGCTCCGTTGTAACACGTCACAGTGAGGAAAGTGAGCTTCAAGGTAACGAATTATAACTACAGAAGACTTCTATGTGAGAAGTGAAGAGAAAATATCTTCGGTTGCAAGTTTGTGTTTTAGAGAAAATAACGAAAGAAAAAAACCCCACACATTTTATGATGAACTCAATCAGGTTTATTTCCTCAGTGTTGCATAATAACCACTACAGTAACATCCTGAGAGGGTTTAGAGTTAGCCATGATGTTAGCCCTGTTGTAGTAGAGGCTGCAGACACGGTTAGATTCTCTCTCCTTTCCTTTCTGGTGAATTCTGCTCTGATCTGCCTGGTTTGGTATGCACCCACCTTCTAATATACCTTTGTGTTCAAGCAAATTGACAATAAGGAGGACCATCATTTTGCAGCATAAATATTTCACTCCCTATTTGGATGCAGCTTCAAGATGTCACACCCAGAATACAAATGGGCTGACTGAATGAGCTGAACACACCGCAGGCGAATATGATTTGTGAGAGCTCAAGACAAGTATGGTGCAATGTGGGAATCACTGCCACTGTAAAACATCTAACTCTATAAAGCAAAAGTCATTATTAAACTGCATAATTTTAACTACTGGACATTGCCAAGGGATGCTAATTTATTCAATATCCAACATTGCTTCATTGGGAAAACACTCTAATTTTAACTGAATTAAAACAACAAAAACAATAGCTGGCGGAATGTGCATAAGTTTGAGTTTGCGATGTTTGTGACATGAAACGTGATAAACGTACTCAACTTTAGGCGCCGATCAGTAAATATGCAAATTACCTTTATTGCTTCAGCCTCACAGATGGAATATTTTAAGAGTCTTGTAACAGAATGAAATGACTGTTTTCTACCAAGAGTCATTTCCTCCCTCTCCTCTGACACAGAACCAGTCTGCATGAGATATGGCCTCAAGGTCTCATGCATTTGTTATAAACTGCTTCTTTTCAGCTCAACAGAAGAATGAAGAATGGACTCTCTCCTTTTAATAAATCAAAGAACTCTGTTTTAATAAAGCTAATCAAGCAAAGTGTTAGTCAATAAATAAGATGTGACCAATCTGTGAAATAAAATATTAACTACTTTATTATAATCCCATAGAATATAATAAGTAATATGACTTTAAATGTTCTACTAGGACTGATCTCACGTAGCGTTAAGACATGACACGTTGCTTTACTGATCCAATCAGAATCTGCCAGATCTGACGGAGGCGTGGTTTTGGTGGTGTTTGGTGAATCTGTCATCTTTTCATTCGACCATAAACCAAAACATCCGAAGTATAAAACTATGCCCACGTCATCTCTAACGCCAGTTCAAAGCGTTCTAGAGAAGTGTCAGAGTGGCCAATCCGTAACTTTCCTCTTCAGCCAAAAGAACCAACGACAAGCTGGATAAAATACGTTGCTGTTCCAACTGCTGCAACAGTTCCTTTCAGAATAAAAGCTGAACCATCACGACCCAGGTTTGGGTCTCACTAGATGCCAACAAAATTGTCGTGACCCGGGAGTATCTCAAGACTGGTGGTCAGTTGCCGTGGCTGCTTCTACAGGCTCAGGCTCCATAAGGTCAAGCTGGACCTTTACACCTCCTGATCTAGACGGGGACTTCCGCTCAGGGTATGTAGATCGACAAATGGCGTTGAATGTGTTTATAGATCTCCTAACCAAAGCGTCGCGCGAAGACATTACCTTCACTTCCCACCAGAACTAATCCCTTCTTCGGATTTGCTGGTTCTGAGCAACATTCCACATTACACCATTTTCCATCTCATCCACCTTAGTTACACTATCCATTTAGTGTTTAAGTTAGTCTATTTTAATTTGTTTAGTAATAAATCTTTAAACTTTTAAACTTGACTCTCTCTCTTCTGTTGTCTCTGAGTGAACACGAAGCTGTTATCTAATCCCTGCAATAAAAAGTTCCAATCTTCTGGTTAACATAACCTCACAGATCCATAAGGTTGATTTCATTTTTCCAATGGAATCCTACGTCTCATGGCTTAATAAATAACATGTAATTTAAATCATTACAGTCTCAAAATAGCAGTTATTTATTTAATTTTACAAATGTGTGAAATAATGATTGCTGTGTTTTTCTGTGTTCAGATAATAAGCAATCCTTTGAAAATGATGATGTCATAGCCCCACCTTAAATTTACCTGGATCACCGGGCATGTATTTCATAAAAATACACTATAGGCAACATTTTTAGAATATCCCAGTTTTTCTGTTAATTATTGTATTTCAAGTCTTTCAAATCCAGTGAATGGTTTGGAAAAATATAATAACAATAACTGTAACAGTAGTTTGTACAATGGTAAGTGGTGAACTGCCAAAGATTGCTATTTCTTAAAGCTGTTCCAACTTGTCTGGATTATTTACAACCACCTCTGCCTTGATTATAGCAGTGTTGGACACACTCTTGTTATCATGAACTAGGAGCATTAGTTGAACAGTATTGTTCTGCAGAAAGTAGCATGTTGCTACAAAAATGGCAAAAAAATAAACATGAAAAAGAGACTATTATACTTTATAATTTTAGTCTTTTCTTCAGAGATTTTATAATGTCAAACTGTCAGATAATGCAGTTTACTTCACTGTCACAAGGCACTCAGAAACTGGTTCAAGGTTCAGCCTTGACATAACAAGTTGTAGCAGGAAAGCTAAGTCAGAATAAGACTAAGAAGACTTCTTGGGCAACAAAACAACACCATTGGACCAGTGACGACTAGAAAAAGGTGTTATGGACTGAGGACCAAATTTTAAATGTGCAGTTCATCACACATGGTCTTTGAACTCTACTGAGCAGGAAAAAGGATGGTTCTGCAGTATGAGGCATCAACTGTCAAACATGGAGGAGGAGGTGTGACGGTTTGGGACTGTTTTTCTGGGCCTAGAGTCAGTGGCCTGTACAGAATGAGAGGCATCCTGAACCAAAATGACTACCACAACATTCTACAGAATCATGCATCAACCCTTTGGCATAAGTGTAGTTGGTTAGAAGTTCATCCTACAGCAAGATGATGACCCTAAACACAAGTCTAAGCTGTGCCAGAACTACGTCAGGAATCAAGAACAAGAAGATATCCATGGAAACATGAAGTGGCCAGCACCATATTGACACCCCGTCAAGCTGGTTAGGGAAGAATTGGAGTGAAGAGGGAAAGAAAAGCGACCGACAAGTGCCCCATGTTTATGAGAACTTGCAACAGGTGTGGGGCAAATATCTGTTTTCTCCATCTCTGCAACTGTACCTTTGTCTTCGGCCCGGTCAGTCCTCGTGCACATGTGCAGATTATAATTTTCTTTCTTACTCCCGGAAGAACGGTTCAGAGTGCAAATGGTTTCTTTGTTGCTAATCCGCAGGGAATATCTACAAGAAAGTTCTACAGAAAGTAGCAAAGGCTTCTGAGAAATGTCACTAGGTTTGTCGCTAGGCACTTTTTGGAAAATACAACTTCGTTTAGGGGTGTCCAAAAGTCATTAGGAGCAGAGACAAAGTCGCTGAGTTGGCAACACTGGCTCTAGGATTTGAAAAGCCTCACTGCTCTATGTCAAGCTGTCGCTTGCACTCACCCATCTTGAGTCACGGTGAAGAAAGCTGATGTTGATTTAGCATCCAGGAAACAGCAGAGAACATCTCGACTTGTAGAAGCTAATCATTAGCATTAGCAATTCCGAAACATGGCAGAACTCCTTCAGGCTTGTTATTTGTGGAGATAAAACATCAACATTGCAAAGCAAACAGAGTCAGTGGTAGAGTTGTTTGCTGTTACCCAGTTTGAGGCGAGATGTTGAAATATCAGGAAATAGGACTCAAAGCCGTTTGAAGCTACTTTCTCCTCTGGCTGACTTCTCCATGCTGAAACTGTAATAACTGAACTGGCAGACTTGTAAGAACATCCAACAAAGAGCAACTTTTTAAGAGTTTTATTAAAGAGTAAAAGGAGAAAGGAGAACCTGAGGATGATGGGGAGGAAACAGGGCTGAGGCAAGACTCGTAGTCAGGAGGCAGACTGAGTTGTAACCAGTGGAGCAGAGAGCAGGAGATATCTAGATAGGAAGAGGCGAAAAGCAGGAGTCTGGGGCAATATCCGAGGTCGAGATCCGTGAGTCAGAGGCAGGGGGAAAAAAATTCAAGAATGGCAAGGCATGGTGGAATAATCCAAAAGGGCAGAACGTGATAAAGATCTGTGGAACATGGGTGTGGAAAAAACGTGGAGAATTCAATAATTTGGCACTTGTTGGAGAGCAAGATAGATCTAATATAGCAGGAGGAGTGACATGATCTTGATGAGGGGGAAGCAGGCTTGATGAATAACCCTGACTTTACATCAGAAGCATCAGCAGAGCGGAACGGCAGCTGAATGGTTTACTTGCGACTTTCGCTGTGGTCCGGTACTGGGAGAATCTCAGCCACTCCGTGGTTTCTCTGCCGTGGTCCTCGCTTAACTCGTGACATCACAAAATTCCTCGAGTTTATGCCATCCGCCAACAAACCAATAAGTAGGAAATCACGTTTGATATCATTGTTTGATGTCATACATAATGTATTTCCTCTCCACTGCCAGAATTAAAGCCATGGAAAACACACTGCTGCTCTTCTGGAAAGATGCAGGAAGTGAATAACCCGTCAAGTCACTTGTCCTGATGTAGTCTACATAGATATGAAATAGCATCGCTGCAATAGTCTTTACTTACGAAAATGACTGGGGGTTTTACACCGTAACTGTAATTGTAGTGACCATAAAGGTCAGGAGGTCATCTGTAAGACTGGTATAGAACTGAACTGTGGATCCTTTGCAAGAAAGCCTGTTCATCTAATGAGGATGTCCGTGTGCTGTTTTTCCAATAACTGTTAATCAACGCTAGAACAGTTGATTTTGGGAACTGGTTGCAAAAGTAATATGGAGTCAGGTCAAGCTGACACGTGGTCTGGTTGCTCTAAACATCTTTTGACAGAACTCAACATTTATCAAGCTACAACTGCCAAGTTAATGTGGACTTCGGGAAGTCTCATCTGTTATTGTACAAAGGGATCCAACTTCATGCCGAGGACTTGGCCAGCTTTAACTGTTTAACTGTTGACCGGGCAAGTCTCGGGGACATAACAGAACTGCGTAAAAGCAACATCTCACTTCAAGTCGGGGACTTTTCTCTAATTGCTGTCTATGTGTTGAGGCCTGATCGGCTGTATCAAAGGTCCCAGTGCTGTTTTATAAAAAAAAATCTGGCTCAAACTCTACCTTTTTTAAAAGCCATCTTATCCTCTACATGATTTCCTGTATAGTCCTGTGCTAACTGCAGAAATTGTCGTGACCCAGAAAAAACTGATGGCAAAAATGGAAGCCAATCCTATCTTTAGCGGAGCGGCATGGCAAGCCACTTTCTGGGACGTGCCTGAAAATTTCCACATTGCGGCTGGTTTGAATCCCCACCAAAACGTTAATCCGCACCGCTGATTCTTCCAGGGTGAAGCAGGGGTGAGGCTGATTGGGAGCAGGCTGTGGAGATGGGACATGGATGGAGCTGGATCCCAACAGAAACAGGCGCACCGGAGCTTTTTTCCTACAACTAATAAGGCATTCATTCCTACTACAGGCCACCTTGATTTGCCTTTGCTTTTATGTACCATGGTTTTATTTAAAAGGGCAATACGACTGCACAGATTTTAATACAAACCTGGGAAAATGGGGGTGTTCTAAAGTTTTCGACCTGATAATGTATTTGTGCTGCAAACTACAGTAGAACCTTTTTATCTGTTCAAAAAGCAGACATGGCTGGTGAACAACAACATCCCACGCCAGTGACTCAGGGGACTCTGTGATTCTGTTACTGTTGGATCCGTCAGCTGCTTTTGACACTGTGGACCACAACATTCTGTTATCTCGGCTTGAGCAGTGGGATCACTGGATGTGCCCTGGAGTGGGTTAGGTCCTATCTCTCAGGGAGAAGCTTCTGCGTGGAGCTCTGTGACTTCTCTTGTGACTTCCCTTCCTTCTGTGCCAGCCTCTTCTGGGGGGTACCTCAGGGGTCTGTTCTGGGCCCTCTGTTGTTCTCTTTCTATCTGGTGCCCCTTGGTTCAATTTTATGGAAGCATATGGTCAATTTCCACCTGTAGGCTGATGATTGCCAAATCCCTTGAGACGGAGTTCTACGACCACTGTCAAGTCACTACTGGATTGCCTAGACAAAGTTAGAACATGGATGGTGTGACACCTCAAAAGGCATTTATGTCATGTATATTTTCTGTTTCATTTAAAGTTATTCATTTATATGTATTTAAGTTATAAAGAACAGTGAATAGGTAAAAAATGTTAAATGGGAAGATTTTATTTTGAAGGTGAACTTACTAGCAACCTCACTTCCTGCTGGGCTACCTGTATTGGTTAATTTCCTGTTTATTTCCTCTTCCTGGCTGCTCTGAGAGGGAGAGTGGCACACAGTCATGCTCTGAGGCTTATCCACAGCCATCCACTTGGGAATATTGTTCAGGCAACGCCGTAAGTGTTTATACTCCATGATGAAGATGTTAAAAATGCATAAATGGCTGTAGCTGTTAAAAAAAGAAAAAGAAAAACTATTTTATTTGTATTTCAAAATGCTTGATTTGTACATGTTAAAAGAGGTATTTGATTGATGGTCATTTTCCTTGCTCAGGTTAATACAATTATGTAAAGTCGTATTTTGAGTTAGTTTGTGAGGCAATATTTATGTAAACATGATCATTTATTCTACTCTGTATTTCTTTTCATTACAGTTTTCACCGCTTGTCATATGAAGGTTCTAAGAGTCAAAGGTCAACTCTACTCTGACTTCTGTATTATTTGACAAAGGTTTAGCTTGGTGTTTACTCAGAGTAGCTACTCTCTGCAACAGGACACAACAGATGGCAACCAGCTTAAAGAGGAAGTCACCCCCAAATCAACTATTTTTTTCTGATAAACTATATAAATGCGTATCTAATCATGCTGCAGACACGTGTAGTCAATAGTTTTGCACTTTAGTGCATTTTAGTTAAAATTTAAATTTTCTGCCTGAAACTGTCAGTGTTGTGCCGTTGTCAGGTAAAAACTCTTCACTGTATTTGAATTTAAATCTGCCACCGCTATTGGCTAAGAGGTATGCTATGATGTAAACTGGTACATTATGATGTCACAATGTCGTGAGTGTGTGTATTTGTTAGTGGCTCCACCCTCTTGGTCTGCTAGGAAACAGCATTTGTTGCATTTTTCAAACATGAAGTGGGAGTGAAGTACGCTTCTTGTAAGGGGTGACTTGCTCTTTAAGTTTGAATGAGGGCAAAACAGAGGTAACCATTTTTATTCCAAGCACCAGTGATGCCTCTAAACAGGAAGCTGACCTTTCTTCGCTGCCCCCCTTTAAAAAGGAGCTAGTCACTGATCTGGGTGTAAAGTTGGATGCATCACTAAAGCTTGAGACTCATATAAATGGAGTGGTGCACTCTTGCTTTTTCCATCTTCGCTGCTTATCAAGGATCGAACTGCTAGTGTCTCAAGCTAATCTGGAGACCGTTGCCCATGCTTTCATTACTTCTCATCTAGACTACTGCAACTCTCTTTACTCTGGAGTTAGCAAGGCTGCACTTGCTCGGTTCCAGCTTGCACAAAACGCTGCTGCTAGATTTCCAAAGCGTGCCTTGGCCAGTCTGCACTGGCTTCCAGTATCTTTCAGAGTTCAATTCAGGATACTTGTTTTTGTTTTTAAGTCTCGGCAGGGTTGTGCTCCAATTAATCTGTCTGAGTTGATCACCGGATACAAACCATCCCGTGTGCTTAGGCCATCACAGCAAGTCTTACTAGTTGTTCCAAGAGTAACATGCTCGACTCGAGGAGGCGGGGCTTTCTCAGGTTTGGCCCTTAAGCTATGGAAAGCCTTCCACTCACGATCAGGCAAACACCCTCACTTCCAGTTTTTATGAGTCGGAAGAAGACTCACTTTTATACAGTGTCACTCCCTCAGCATGTGAGCTAGCCATAATTTTAGATAGTTTAGCAAATTTTAATCCAGTTGTATTTTACTTATTTAATCTTGTTCTTTTACTAACTTTCTTTGCTCTTATCTCCTGTTTTTATTTGTTTTTATGACAATTTGATGACTATTTATGACTATTTTTGTCGGCCATTGTATGGGTCAGCAATGTTTTTTTATGCATGCACAGCGCTTTGGTTTGCTTCCTGGCTGTTGGAAAGTGCTATATAAATGAAGTTGATGATGATCCCACATACTGGACTACCCAGGAAGGAGAACCAGATGGGTTACCAGGAGAAACTGTGGCTCATGGAGAACCAGCAGCTGTTGCAACAACCTTGATCATGACATGTTGTGCCTGTAAAGTATTTATTTGTCCATTCATTTTGACTGGAACAGTCAGTTATGTCCTGCACTTTTGCAGTTTATTGTGACGCCAAGCAAAGGTTACACATTATGGCTAGACTTCTGTTGTAGCCATTATTTCAGCCTCGTTGCTGTGCTCACCATTCATACGTCCAACATAGAAGTCTTCTGCTGCTGCTGTTGGTAAACCAACTTTTGGGTGCAAAGAGTCAGTCATTCCCAGTGTTGGGGGAGAATACTTTGTAGATGTATTTAGTTACAGAATACTGAATACCTACTTTAAAATGTATTTCATAACGTATTCCATTACTTTGCCTAATCCTGATACTGTATTCTAAATACTTGGAATACTTCCTCTTAAAATCTATAAAAGTCTATAAAACTAATAGACGTTCCACCCCAAAGTGAAAATGTGTCTATTACCATATTCCCCAGAGTTAGATAAGTGAGAAAAAAGCAGTAAAGCCGGGCGGACACTGTGCGATTTTTTCACTCACAGCGTTCAGCTTCAGCTCTAACTGTACGACTTCCCGCAGAGCAGATCTCACGAGTCATGTGCTCACACTGTATGACCCGGTTCTCGGATGCGACCTGACTGCTCACACTGTACGTCTGGTAGCAACACGTCAGCCCTAAAAATGTGCTAAAAATAGCAGTTTTTACACAACACGTCAGACTTTTTTGCCTTGTCTTGCCTGTTGTCCTTCGGGAGAGCTGCAGGAGGACACACAGGGATTTATGGGGGTTGGATGAGGAAAACGAAATAAAGAAAGTAAATCTGTGTTTAGTGATCAGTTTAATTTGACATGAACACGACAAACATGCTTTATTGACAATCTTTGTGAGTAAAAAAACGTGTAGAAACAAAAACGAACAGCGTGTGTTATTAGGAAAATAGCGAGCGAGCGGTGTTGATGCAGGATTGCGCATACACCGTGAACAGTTCTGATACTTTTTGGGTCGCAGCTGCTCGCAGCGCCGCTTCAACAGTGCGATACCCTCACGAGGGACGAGAAAAATATTAAACACTCCAGAAGTCCGTGCGACCTCACGACTGCTGATCGGCGGCTGGTCACGTGGTGTTAATCGCCTCTCGTAACCCCCTGTACACTACACGACCGCTCGGCGCAAAACTCGCCCCGATGTCGTGGATTCTCGCACGACTGGAAAATCGGCTCAAAAAAGTGAAAAAGTCGCACAGTGTACGCCCGGCTTAATTCTCCTGATCTGGCACCGGTCTGCTTGCTTTTGCATATCATAAATAATGGAGTGAATGGGAACTAGTAGCACTTTGGTTGCAAATTACTCAATAATAATACCAATTTTTACTGGTGAGCTCAATAGCCATGTCGACTGTAATGCAAAGTAAGAAGTAACACGAAGGATTTGTAGGAGCCGATTTAGACGTGGGACTACATTATGGTTACGACAAAGCACGGCTGCTGCATGGCGCACGGATATAACAGCCTAAGATTTCCATAAACAAACACACACTGATATCCAGCTAGTAGGTTGTTAACTGGGAGACAAAGATTGCACTGCACCATCATATTTTTTTAATAACTTCTTTTTTTATAGTAAAAAATTGCTTGAATTTCCAGGAAGTGAATGCATTTTTTCTTTCACTGCTAGTATGTTGATTTGGCCACAGTTGTGGCTCCACCCACTCCACCTCCTGGTCTGAATCCATACCTGGCCACTCATGTTAACGCTGGTGCTTGCTAGTCGGGGGTGCAGCCGTCTCATTGTTTCAGCCACAAGGTTATGGTTATGGAGGCACGTTGTTTAGGGGCATCATGGGATAGATGTCCTACACAACGCAGAGACACACATTGCCCGAAATGTATTTATTTGTCTTTTGAGTGGAAAGTGGAAACAACACAAGTATTCCAGTGGTTTTATGAAAGTAACTGTATTCTAAATACCTTGTTTAAAAATAGTAACTGTAACTGAATACAGTTACTCATCATTAGTTTTCTAAATACATGTATTCAGTTACTCCCCGACACTGGCCATGCCCAGTGTGCAAGTCTTCTGTGCAAACCTCGTTTGCTGCAGTGTCTTTGTGGTCGTGGTGCAGCACCACATACATGTGGGTAAGATATGACAGGATTTGAGTCATTTGATGATTTAGAGTTGATGAAGCCATTTCAATAAATGGTGGGGTGCAGGATATTTTTCTATAAGTGTTTGACAAATAGTAATTCATGTGAGCATGGCTTTAACATGAATGGTTACTTTCAACACTTAAATTCATTTACTCAATAAAAAAGAGAAGTCATTGGCAATAAAAGTGAGGTTTTCCTAATTGTTGTATTGAAATAAAATCAGAAAGTGTGTGTATTTTACTTTTATATAATTATTTGTGTCATATAATTACCTGAATGAATGGGCAGACCACCTAATTACTTTAACTGCTAGTTACTTTAAAGCACATCAAATCCTAAAACCTTGTGATACATCCCTTTATCACGCAGAAGGGACTGATCTGAGAAATTGCTAAACTCCCAAACAAAAATTAAAACCATTTAGAGAACCTCCAGTTGCTGTCTCTTTTCTGCCTGACTGCGCATTATACACGCATAAATAATTTTTACTTGGAGGACTATGTACATCCTTCCAAGCCTCATGGCCAAAAGTGAATGTGCAAGTGTGGGAGGGAGCTGGATAATTCTCCCATTCATGTGTGAGACAGGGGGTCTGTCAGTGCCCTGTGTTTATGCACTTCTCTCACTGACAGGGAGCGTTCGGTAATAGCAGTGGAGGGACGCCATCGCAGCGGGAATCGCTGAAAATGCTCCTATTTTGCTGCAACACTGCCTCACCCAAATTGCACAGCAGCTTGAATGGCCAGTCAATGCCATTACTGCTGTATGCGGCTCCACAGTTAATTCATGCATTTAGATTTCCTCCACAAATGCAGAATTTGAGCAGCTATTAAACAGTAACAAGAGAAATTGTTTTATCGTGTTTTCTTTTGACTGAAGGTAAATGACGCTTCATGAACGCCTCCGCTGTTTCTGCCTGTGTTACAGGCTCCCCAGTGAACGAGTCTAGGCTTGTTTTCTGTTCAGAATACCTGTCTGGTATTTCCCCAAGCCTCCTCTGCCAAGGAAACGATAGAAATTCCAGCTGGCTGCAGGTGTCGATTAGCCCACCCTTGGTTTCAATGGGAGGGTAGCGGAGGGGGGGGCAGGTACGGTTGAGAGGTCAACACTCATCTGCTGACAAAGGTGAGACAGACGTGTCCACCCCCGTTCTTATTTGCTAGTCCATCAGTGGTCCTGGTGACACAAAAGAACAGCCATGGAGAAGCTGGGTCAGATTTCGCCCTGCTGGAATTCTGTCTTTTCCTCAAGGTGTGAGGGTGATTTGGTGTGTTTGTGAGTGTGTATGTGTGCCAGTGTGTGTTTCTGCTTTTATATAACTTTTCTTTCAAAAACAAGCCTGACAATCTATTTCTGTTCTACTTTTCAATCCAGCTGCGCATCCAGACTTGATTTATTAGATGATACAATCAGACATGTTAGTTGAGCCGCATGTCTGCCTTCTTTGGCTCAATCACAGTCCAGGCTTTGGACACCTTGACACAGAGAATCAATATGCTTTGTAAAGGAGCCCAAAGGGGCCACTGAGGGTTAATTTAGATTCTTCAGCCTTTAAAATCAAAGGTTAATGTAAGAAAAAGAGACTGGATGCACTCTGTACTTTTTTTGTTGTGACTGGTATCTGAAGGAAGAAAAACAGAACTGGACAGTGTTTTTTTGTGGAAAAGGCATCGGATAGAATGAGGGATGCAAAGTGGTGCAGTTGGTTTGGTCACAGCTCGACCTTGTCTTCATGGAGTGTGTGGGCCCTCGCCATTTCAGTTTCCAAAAAGAATGTTCTTCAGATTAACTGGTAATTCAAAAGTGAACCTAGGTGTGAATGTGTGCATGACTGGTCGTTTGTCTTTTTGTGGTTCTCCAATGGACCAGGTGATACCCAGCCTCTCAGCCAATGACCTCTAGCGACAGACACCAGCCTCTTGTAACCCTGCACCGAGCATGTGGAATGGAAAATGGATTATATATTATGAGAACCATACAGGAAACGGTTCTAGTAACTCATCTGCTCAAATGAAAAAACAAAACATATACAGCACCTTCTAGATTCCTACAACTCCCCAAGACACTTTACAACACACCAGTCATTCTTCCATCTCCCAAGTCTCTGATTAATTCTGATGAAGAGGGTGGGACCTAAGATTAGTACCGCTACCATCCACCAGGGGGGCCCTTGTTATTTATTAATATATTTTTGGCCTTAACTTCAGCCTCGTCTTCCTCTAGTTATTATACAAGCTGAAGGTCTGGATCAGGGGTGCACTCTCATCTTGTGAGCTACTTTTGAAATGAGCAGGTTGAAGTGATTCACCAGCTGCAACATCATCACAAAGCGAGTGGAGGGGGAGGGGTTACACTGCTAAATTATCAAGCTTTTGAGCTGCAGTGATGGTGCTTTGGGCAAGTGTTGGTAATGTAAAATCACTTTTTTGTGTTATTTTCTTGTGACGTCATGGCCAACACTAATAATGTCTTGCGACCAGCACTCCTGTATTTAGCAGCTCTGGTTTAGTTCATAGGTGAGATATTCTAGCCCTCCAGGTTTACCCTTCTGCTTGTTTTAGACACTCCCAGATGAAATTACTAGATGATTACCAGGCTTCTGAATAACTTGAAGCAGTTGGTTGTTGTGCTCACTCCTCACCCCTGCCACGTGGACCTCAAGGGATAAACCATCAATCCTGCTCAATGGTCAACTTTCCTCGCGGGGTCACCCATTAGGACAGTGGGAGGGTTAAAACCTGTCACGAGTCTGTAAAAACCAGCTCTAAAAGTTCTGGACCAAAAACCAAAGAAGTGGCACCACTGCAAAATACAGGAGAAGTACAATCTCCAAAGATTTGATAACTTTATAAACTTCTCTGTTATACAACTGACATTCAAATGTCTAAATGGCCTTGTCCCAGAGCTGGTGAGCCGACTGATCGTAAGAACCAGCAGCACAGGAGCTACAACCAGTAGCCAGTGGAGACTACAAACCACTGAAATGCAAAATACCATTTGGTCAATCCTTGTTCTCATTTAGAGGACCCCAATTCTGGAACAATCTACCATGAGCAAAAAATAAATAAATTTAACACATTTTACCTCCCAGGTGAAAAAAATGACTGCAACAAAAACAAACCAGTGAACTCTGATGTTTATTATCAGCTAAACTTTATTTACATTAATTGAGTGTGTGTGCTGTGTGAGTGTGTGGCGATAACTGCCATAAATGCTGTTATTTGATTGTCTCTAAAAGTCCAACCAAGGACAAGGTTTGCAAATTAGCCTCCAGCTGTACAAAACAACTGTTGCATTTCCCTTACATGTAACTTTGTCTTTAGTGCTGTCCTTATTCAATAGAACTAAACTAAACTAAACATGGCACCAATTCACAAAAAGGAGGATGACAAAGCATGACTTAATGCTAAAGCTAGGTTCATGAGTTAAAAGGAAGGAGAAACCGTGTGTTTTCAGACGTGATTTAAAAATGGTGAGAGGACACTTGCTAACCAGGAGAGGTAGTGAGTACCAAAGTTTTGGGGCACAGATAGAAAAAGCTCTTTTCCCCACAGGTCTTCAAACGTGCCTTAGGGACGTCCGAGGAGGAGCTGATCTGCAGACCTAAGAGCACGAGGAGGTGGTAAATATGGAGGAGTTCACTCAGATAGGGAGGGGCCTGACTGTGCAAAGATTTGAATGCAAGCAGCAGAATTTTTAACTTGATCCGGGACCAGTTGTGTGATTTGAGAACGAGTGTAATGTCCAACTATCAGAAAATAAGACTCCAAATCCTGCCATATTGTGCAACTCTTTGCTCCAGCAGAATTCTCCGTGCTGATTCAGGCACTTCTGGGCTTTTTCTTCCCCCGAGTACGACTTACAAGGCATCATTGGTGACCACTGCAAATACATTGATTGAATGAGTGTTTAACATCTACAAATGCAATCTTTCAGAAAATTATTCTTTCCTTGCTACGGAATTAGGAAAAATCTTATGAGTGGCCAGTTTTAAAAACAGCTCTGTTGTTGTTTCAGTGTTTCTGCAAACAAAGAGAAATCCACAGACAGTGTTAGTTGCCTTTTTTAATCACGTTTTGATCCTCTCAGGCTCAAAATAAGTTTTGGTAAAAGGACGAACAACTAAGTCCTTCAGGGGTACTTCAGAGTTAAAAAAATGCTCATGAAATACGTGTGTGGAGTAACCAGGTAGGTAGGTTTTAGCGTTGCACATCTGCAACGCCTGCCTCCAGAGGGTTAATCAGACAACAAAACCTGAAAATGTTGTGCTTACTTCCGGTATGTTCTTACAACTTTTGCAAACATCAGAGATTGTTTGGCACATGCATCTATGACAAGCTGGCACCACATAATTACAGGTACAGGTCAGGTACAGGACACATAAAACCAGGTCAAACAGATTCAGGGATAGCATCTTTCCCAGGGCGATCTCTATAGTGAATAAGCATAAAACAATTAAAACTGCTTAGCGACTTGTCAAGGTCACCGTCAACTATTATGCTGCTTTTCTAATGCCATTTTTTTACATGATATGGTAGCTGCTATTCTGTATATAGTGTGCTATTCGGCATATATTGTACTTACTATTGTTTTGTTTTAGGGGACCTTTATATTTAGAAGTTTTATTGTACTGTGCACCAAGGGAGTGGCACTCCAATTTCGTTGTATCCTGTACAATGACAATAAAGGCTATTATTATTATTATTATAATTATTATAATTATGTGCAAATCAGCTGGTGTACATAGCCATATTCTGCAGCTTCACGTGTTTCCTATACATGACAGTTAGTCCCCTTTCATACTTTTGCAAGAAACCGAGTGAGTTCACTTCCTCCAAGTCTTTCTTTTCTTTATACAGTCATCATGTTCCTACTTGCCACAGCACAGGAAGCTTTTCACATGTGTTTCAACGTTTAAATGAGCACGCTGCATTCATCGCCGATGGAAAGCCAGTGGTGAAACTCGTTTTCCTTCCACAATAACCGACAGTCACCCTGCTGGGATTAAAAGTGCTCTAACAAGACTGTTGAAAATTTCAACCCTTTGATCAAGCTGGCAGGAGTCTGTGTGCAATGTGGTATTAATATAGACGTATTTGTGTTAAAGAGGAGTAACAATAAGTGGTAGATACAATAGCATGCAGTTGCAGCACCTGACTGCTTAATTCAATCAATGCACATTGTTTATGTGAAGCATGGAGGAGGTGTGAGTTGAACGCTGAAAAAACATCATTATATGTGGCAAGTTTTTAATGGCCAACAGGAAACTGGAGATACCGTCAGACTGTGTTTGAACACACAGTTAAATCTCAACTGAGCTTATCTGAAGCGTCCTCATAAAAGAAAAAATAAACGTGCGAGCAAAAGTTGTCATGCTATTATAAGTGTTAAAAAGACAAAGTTATAATAACTCCTGCAGCTCTGAGCCCTCACAGAATCACTTCATTTTCACCTGTTTAATTGTAAGATTTCATCTAATTAAACATGCATGTTGTCTTCAGGGAAAGGTCTTGTTTCTCCATTTTCATTGTGTTCACGCTCTTTTACGTAAATGAGCTCTACTGACATGTTCTGTAATGTGAACGAAAGACATTTATTTCATTATCCCGTGTATCTTTCAAATATAAGGTTTGTGCCTAAAACGATAAGCTTTCTGGACAGATTATTAGTCACAGAGGTTTTACTCTATGAAAACATAAACATTCATTTTATTTTAAATCAGACATCAAACCAATAATTCTCCAAAAAGTTTTGACATTTTGTGGATTTTAAACTTGATTCAGGCAAATTAATAAGGGTAAAAAAAAGTCATGTTTGTTTCTCTAGGTGGTTACACGAGAGCTTGCATTAGCATGTCTAACAGATCAAAACTGTTGTATATTTTATGTAAAATATGCAGGTCGACTCACAACTATTATTACCCCCAAACACTCCCATCTTGTGCTTGCCTTCAGTTTCAGGAAGTTGGCAGCCATAAATGTCCTCATCAAAACCAACGGTAGTCCTGCTTTATATAATATCATGCCCCTAAAATAACCAGTCAGATGCTTTGCTGCAACACACTTGTGCAATTTTTAGTTAATTATTAAATGGTAGTTCAGACCTTTTGAAGTGTTTTGTGTGGATGAATCTGTGTGAAGGATAAATTAAAGTCATAATGAGAGTTGTTGCTTTCATCCTGCAGTAGACACAATTGTTTTGGCTGCAAGTGGCCACATTTACACATTCATTCAAACTGATCTTTGCAGCCTCATAGATGTGCACAAATAAATCTTGGGTTATTATGTTTGCATATTTGGGTTTTAATGGTTGTTTATGCATTACACCATGACCAAAACCATAGCATCTGCAGGCTACGTTGCTTAGGGACAGCTGCAATTAAGTTAGTATTCCCTCAGTTTTTGAAAAGTTTAGTGTCATAATCCCGAAACTAGTTCAACTTTATAGTGGCAATGTGTAGTTTTTACTGTTAATCTCTGGATATATCCATCAAAATGTTTTTGAAAATTAATAAAGTGACACCCAGTTGTTGAAAGATATAGGCGACTTTGTAACATATAACCATGAAATTGGGTCCAAAATGAACAACACATTTTCACACCCAAGGCGTCAAAATATGACGCGTGTGACCAAGCCTCAATATATGACGATTCGGGACGCCCCAGCGCGTCAGGAGACGACGATCAGGGACACGCTGGGTCATGTGGCTCCGCTGGCGTCACTGAAGCGCGCAGTCACACGGACATTATTTGACTATTTAACCTTCCCCTCACCCCAATCCTAACCTTAAGGTCCATAAACTGTGACCTTAAGGTTAGGTTTTTGGTGAGGGGAAGGTTAAGTAGTCAAGGGCGTCAGTTTGTTTTCAGAATTGCTGGGGACAATAACCATACACTTGAGTGGGGTTTAAAAATTGCTGGGGACAATAAAGGCAGGCTTTTTTGAAAGTGGGGGGACACAGCTGCCAATCACAAATTTTGCCGGGGACATGTCCCCGGCGTCCCCGGTTAAAATGACGCCTATGTAAGTAGTTCACAAGTAGTTCTAATGTCCGTCTCACCACCGGCGTCGGATACTGACGCTCTGGGACGCTGCATCAGCTGTTTGTCCCTGATTGTCGTCTCCTGACGTGCTGGGGTGTCCCAAATCGTCATATATTGAGGCTTGGTCACGCGTCATTTTTTGACGCCTTGGGTGTGAGAATGTGTTGAAATAAATGGGAGTGGTTCTATGTTTCTGGGCGATGCCATATTAGACGCCATGTTTCTTTCTATGGGAGCCCGTGAGGACAAAACGCATTTACGGATTTTCGCCATTCAAAAACTTTGTTGTTTTACACATTTACCTCTTCACTCGTTGCTCATGATGAAAGTGGAAACTGGAGGTTGCTCTCCCAGGGATCTTTGACCCCGATGGCTATCCGTTGGTAACGTCTTTCTCAAACACAAAAATACCCCTTGCTTGCAGTGGTGTAGGTATATACTGCCCCCTATTGTCAGGGAAGATACACTCGTCACTTTAAATTCAACTGAGTAAAAACAATAATAAAATACTGTTTTACTGACTTCTCTGAATGCATTAGAAACACAACCCTAACCCATTCCACATCATTCTAGACATTTCAGAAAATATGCTGTGAATCACAGAGTAGCATTTGTGTGCTAGTGTTCTAGCTAACAATAAGGAAAACATTATTGACACTGATTTTTAACAGAGAACGAACTCCTAGGTCTTTTTACACCGTGAAGTCACTGGGCCTAACTTATGCGTTTGTGATCCAGCATCAACCATTTCCAAGCTTCTGCTTTTCTGAACACGAGCTGCAGAATTAGGACCTGTCCACACGTAGCCGGGGATCTGCCAAAACATAGATATTTTTCTACGTTTTGGCCTGTCATCCACACGAAAACGGATCTTTTTAAAAACTCCGGCCAAAGTGAAGATCTGCATTTTCTCCGTTTTGGGTGTCTGCGTGTGGACAGACAAAACTGGAGTTTTAAGGTCCGCAACGTCACTTTCCGCGACAAAAAAATGCTGACATCACGTGTGCGACCTGTGTTTACACTAGCCGACAGCATGGATGCCCTCAGAGCTGCGCTCGCTTTATCAATTGTCCAAGCGCTTTCTGCTTGTTTGTTTTTGCAAGTGGAATTACTGCTCCTTGCGGAAGACCACAGACGACGGACAAGGTTAAGAACGGGGGAAGTACTGCCGCCTACAGGTCTGGCATGTCCTTAACGTATTTATCCGGGTACGTGTGGACAGAGTTTCTTTTTTAAAACAAGGTGGTGTGGATGCAAGTTTTTGGAGGGGCGGATATTCGTTTTTAAAAAAACCCGGCTACGTGTGGACTAGGCCTTAGTTTCTGGTGTTTGGAATAAGAACATCAGCTGGTTTACATATTTATTTGGTAGCAAAGGTTGGAAAACAGTGTGCTGAAAGTAAATTATGTACCAGCTTTTTTTATGCCCCCCCTAAAAAGCAGGCACGGCCAGCCCAGACAGCAGATGTGTACCTGCATCTTTGTCTGCTGAAACAGAACACCAACCTGCTGCTTTATATGTGGGTAAGAACGGAGTTCTGGTGTATAGCATCTGATTGAAGGCACTGCTGTCCTTCTGCGATAAATATTCAACTCATGGCCTTTTTAATTCAATTGTTGTGGATTAATGGGAAACGTTCCGGCCGGCTCTAAGATGCAGAGTTGAGTCGTGACATTTAGACGGAGCGTTCTTTGTCTGCTTTCTGCCACGACCCGTAGCAAGTCTCCACAGATTTATCTCAGAACAGAATGCTGTAGAATTATCCCACAATGACAGATTTATTCACAGTTACACGAGCAGGTAAAGGGTGAATTTGGTCTTTATTACTTTCATTTGAACAAAACACAAACATCTCCACCCCATCTTCACCGTCGTCTCCCAGGTAGGAATTTTCCAGAAGTGTTCTTGCAGAACTGGAATGCTGACAGGCTGGAGCACGTCTCTGGTTCTCACACATTGCAAGGAAAGTAGTACTTGTGCAAACTAGCTCGGGCATTACAGGACAGTGCAGCAAAGTTTACAGCTAATGGAATTTATGGAGCTTTTAAATGAACTGTGACGTCAGATGTAATTGCAACATCTGCAAAGTTGCTGAATTCTCCGCCTTGACTGACCGTTTCCCAGGACAAGTGACAGTCGTCTTCTGTGAAGTGAGGATGAGCAGTGTGAGAACGAGGTTTTACCAGAGCATGAATGTTTAGTTTCACCTCCTCCTCCACCTCTGTTCCTCACAAGCCCATGCGTCCTGCTGAGGGAAGAGCAGAAACCTTTATTTTCCCCTTGAATGATGCTGACATAGGGCAACATGAGCTGCAGCTTTGCGAAGCTTCTCGTCCTCTGTGATCAACTCTAGTTAAGTCACCGGACCGCCCGCCACTGAAACCTGATCTGCTTGTTAGATTTCCTTTGAAATGGAAAACTAATTCTCTCTGCTTGCCTCGAGCGGGAGGAACACCTTTTATTGCTTCTTGACTCTCCCGCTTGAATACGGGAGTTTTACCAAAATGCAGGAATGTCACACATCTCAGTGACGGTAATCAGATTGGATTCTGTGATAACAGTTTACAATTTAAATCCTTATTTTAGTGGAACATTTACCACCAACACTTGCACGTTTTCTGTCTCGATGGTGATCAAAGATCAGGCGAATCCCCCTTTAGGTAAACTTTAATGCAAAGTATTTTAATCAGAAATTGTATTCTTAATGGGTTGTTACTGTGGAAAAAAAGAGTCATAACTGTCACAGCTGTGCTGGTGACCTGCAAATGTGCTAGTGCACCACCTACTGGAGCAGAGATGAAGGTTTATCATGGCCTTAATTCACTAGAGCTCATGTAATGGATGATAGGTATAATCGTTCAATTCTAGTAGTTTTATTTTGTTTTCACAATTGTAAATGTATAAAAAGTTGAAGTATAAATAAGTTTTTGTATTCTGATTAAATTAAATCCATGATCATTTCGAAGAAGAAAGAAACATTAGAACATATTTTCAACTCGTCCTGTTAAATTATTTTGGAACAACATGAGAGGCTGCATAGGAGTCTGATGGGTCGGTAGGGTTGGATTGTTAACGCTAAAACAAAGACGTATGTTTATTATGGGGCAATGGTGGCAGAGGGATTAAATGTGTGCCCTGTAATTGGAAGGTTTCAGGTTTGATCCCCGATCAGTCTAGCTCTGCCGTTGTGTCCTTCGGCAAGACACTTTACCCACCCTGTTGGTGGTAGCCGGAGGGACTGGTGGCGCCTGTGCTCGCTAGCCTCGCGTCTGTCAGTGTGCCCCAGGGCAGCTGTGGCTACAATGTAGCTCATCACCACCAGGGTTTGTGTGTGTGTGTGTGTGTGTGTGTGTGTGACTGATTGATTGTGTTATAAAGCGCCTTGGGGAGGGGGGGGGGGGTTTCAAGGGTTCTAGAAGGCACTATCAAATCCACCATTATTGGAGGGTCTTGCAGTAGATTATTTCTATTTAAAACAATCAGGAACTAAATTTTATTGTTTAAAAACTGCAAAAAAAGTTCAGATTTACTTTACAGGTAAAGAAAAGGGGTGGTGGTCCCCATCTTTAAGAAGGGTGACCTGAGGGTGTGTTCCAACTATAGGGGGATCACACTCCTCAGCCTCCCTGGAAAGGTCTACTCCAGGGTACTGGAGAGGAGAGTCCGATCGATAGTTGAATCTCAGATAGAGGAGGAGCAATGTGGTTTTCGTCCTGGCCGTGGAACTGTGGACCAGCTCTATACCCTTGCAAGGGTGATGGAGGGGGCATGGGAGTTTGCCTAACCAATCCATATGTGTTTTGTGGATTTGGAGAAGGCTTATGACCGTGTCCCCAGGGGTACCCTGTGGGGGACGCTCCAGGAGTATGGGGTGGGTGGCTTTCTGTTAAGGGCCATTCAGTCCCTTTACCAGAGGAGCGTGAGTTTGGTCCGCATAGCCGGTAGTAAGTCGGACCTGTTCCCAGTGAGGGTTGGACTCCGCCAGGGCTGCCCTTTGTCACCGGTTCTGTTCATCACTTTTATGGACAGAATTTCTAGACGCAGCCGTGGTGTGGAGTGTGTCGAGTTTGGTGGCAGGAGAATCTCGTCTCTGCTTTTTGCGGATGATGTGGTCCTCCTAGCTTCATCCAGCTCTGACCTTCAGCTCTTGCTGGGTCGGTTCGCGGCCGAGTGTGAAGCGGCTGGGATGAGGATCAGCACCTCCAAATCTGAGACCATGGTTCTCGACCGGGAAAGGGTGGCTTGCCAACTCCGGGTCGGGGGAGAGGTCCTACCTCAAGTGGAGGAGTTTAAGTATCTCGGGGTCTTGTTCACAAGTGAGGGTAGGAGGGATCGGGAGATCGACAGGCGGATTGGTTCGGCGTCTGCAGTGATGCGGACGCTGAGCCGATCTGTCGTGGGGAAGAGGGAGCTGAGCCAGAAAGCCAGGCTCTCGATTTACCGGTCGATCTACGTCCCAATCCTCACCTATGGTCATGAGCTTTGGGTAATGACCGAAAGAACGAGATCGCGGATACAAGCGGCCGAAATGAGTTTCCTCCGTAGGGTGGCCGGGCTCAGCCTTAGAGATAGGGTGAGGAGCTCGGACATTCGGGAGGGACTCGGAGTAGAACCGCTGCTCCTCCGGATCGAAAGGAGCCAGTTGAGGTGGTTTGGGCATCTGGTCAGGATGCCTCCTGGATGCCTCCCCGGGGAGGTGTTTCGGGCATGTCCTGCCGGCAGAAGGCCCCCGGGTCGACCCAGGACACGTTGGAGAGGTTACATCTCCAATCTGGTCCGGGAACGCCTTGGGGTCCTGCCGGAGGAGCTGATGGACAAGGCCGGGGAGAGGACGGCCTGGAGCTCCCTAGTTGGGATGCTGCCCCCGCGACCCGGACCTGGATGCGGAGGAAGACGACGACGACGACGAGGTAAAGAAAACTGTCAGGAAATATTTCCCTTCCTCCAGATTTCTTGTGTTTCTGCGTTTGTCACTTGAATGCTCCAGACCAGTTAACAAAAAATAACCATCGACATAAATATACTGGACATCTCCTTTCCATAGGCTCCAATATCACGTTTTTGAGGCCAAATGGGAGGTGGCCACCACTGCCATTTTGACCGTGACACAGGTTCCGTCAAGCCCAGACAATTCCAAAAAAGGGAAGAGAGGAGGAGCTGAGGGTGGGGCTATAAGGCTGGGATCAACTGACAACACCCGGTCGAACTAGCTACAAGCTAACCTGAAGCTAAGCCTGGCTAACCCAAAGCTAACGCGGAGGTGGGAGCTAAGCTAACGGAGGTAGCAACCTAGCTACAACCGGAGTTAACTGTGCACAACACCAGAGCTTCTGAGTCAGAGATACGCCGGGCTGACCGCTGGGTAAAACCGGGTGGAACACAGAGGTCTCCGAGACCTCCACAAGCTGGCAGTCGCACAGCAGACAAGCGCCGCTGCGATCTGAGATGCGCAGAGCTGCCGCTGGGGAGAACCGGGTGGAAAGGTTTCCATCCCAGAGCTCCACAACCCTTCATTCCGCACAGCAAACAGAAGCCTCGATCAGACAGAGATGCGCCGAGCTGCGGGGAGACCCAGCCGGCAGCCCGGCGCATCAAACAGAAGCCGCGATCAGACAGAGATGCGCCGAGTTGCAGGGAGAAACACAAGCCGGCAGCCCGCACAGCAGACAGAGATGCGGGGAGGGGAGAACCGGGTGGAAAACATCGGTCTCCCGAGAGCTCCACGAGCCGATAGTGGGAACCCAGCTCCACCAACATGTTATATTTCAACCCATTTTCTAAAGTGCAGCATTATGTTAAATGCAATGGGTTTTACCCTATTACATTTAAATTTCATGGTTAAACAGTACATGTTAAAATCTAAGCTCAGCAGTGACCTAAAATACATAAATATAATTTTACTTACCGAAAAAAATGAAGTGGAGACTCCTTGGATGCTCTATTAGTGCAATTAATGCCACAGCAAGTCATTTTGTCCAACAATTGCACAAAAAATATCCAAAAAAGAATACACACACAGAGAGACTCAAAATCCCGGAGCAGTTTCCAAGCCAGGCCGAGGCTCTACTGAGGCCTTTCCACGGAGCTCGCTCTGTGGTCACGTGGGTCTGATGCTCATTAATTATACAGAATTTTAGGCTTTTAATACACTTAAACAGAAGAGTGAGAAAAAAAATCCCCCCCCCCCCCCCAGAGTTGTCATGAGTGTAAACTAGATCATTTAAACAAAAAACATGTTCTGGTACCAGGCTGTAAACATGTTTATTTGTGCTGTGAAATTGGTATTTTTAACATGGGAGTCAATGAGGATTTGCTCGCTTCTGACACCAGCCCCTAGTGGATGAGGGTGGAACTGCAATTTATTTCACTTCTGTGTTGGACTCAGTTTCAGAGCTGCATTGTGGGGGCTTGATAATAACATAACCTGAACAAATACAGAAAGTAGGTTCTGTGATGATTTATTTTATTCATTTACAAAATAGCAAAAATAGCAGAAACTGGTAGGATGATTTACAGATGATTACATAACTTTAAACGGTACCCTGCAGAGCTCAGAGCTACATCATTATTTTTTCCTCTTTAATTAAGTTAAATTGAAATATCATTAATTCATGACACAACTAACTTTGCACTGGAACAAATAGGGAAAAATGAAGGAATACATAGATGTTGTCAAAGGTCATTTTCATTAGTTGCTTGGTTCTCATGTGCTATTAGCAATATTTCAGCAAAGCCAAAACGTCTCCCAGAATGGATGAAAACCATGACTCACTGGCAGAATCAACACTCGGTTGTTCTTTAGAAAAAAAAAGTTTGATAAGAAAAATCAGTCAAGTAAGTAAATAAACTGTGAAGATTCATATTTGGCTTTGTTTATTATTGATATTCAAACTGTTGAAGACCTGAGAGCATTTTTCTGGAACTTTTCTGTTTTCCTTATCTGGATCCTTAATGAGACCATTCGTCTCTGGAAAGGTCTATCGATGTTGTTGAAAAGGAATGAAATGATGAGGACAAAACACGTTTATTGATTTCTAACAGATGGTTACAAAATTTTCTCCATTCATAAATGTTATTGTTTAACACATTTACCTCTTCACTGCCAGGGATGAAAGAGAGTCTGATGTGCTTGTCATTTACAGTCCTAGTGATTTTTGACCCCAAAGGGCATCCGCTGGTAAGGTCTTACTCAAACACAAACATACTGCTTGCTCGCAATGATTTAGGTGAACTGCCCTCTATCACCAGGAAAAATACACACTGTCACTTCCTCATTCCTCAAACACAATATGGGTTAGATTGCTCCCTTTCTTCCCCTTTTCTTGAAATATTGCCGAATTTGACTGTTAATACCCCCCCCCCCCCCCCCCTCCACCCCCACCCCAACACACACACACTAGGGATGGGTTTCTTTCACATTTGAATCGATTCGGTACTAATTCCCGGTACCTAGGAATCGATACCGGTACTTAACGGTGCCAATTTTCGATACTTTTGAGTGTTTATTATTTTAATTCTCTTTTATAATTAATTATATATTTTTCTCAATATATAACAATATTTGATAAATATCACGATAAATAACATTCAACTGTTTGTATTTTAACATCGTCCTTGTAGTTTTATAAGCTGATAATTAAACTGAAGCAAACATCTTTACTGTGAAATAAATTTACTGTGTATCTTCATTCCTTTTGCCGTATTTTTTAATTAGATTTTTCCTACTCGGAAGTTAGAATTTCCGAGGAGAAAGCGAACGCACCATTAGATGATAACAACGGTGGCAATGGAAGCTAACATATCAAGCTAACGTTATCTTAAACAGTTTATTTAGCTGCTGGAGCAGATTAAAGCGATGATGCCTCACACTTAGATCGTTGTCACTGGTTTCATCTTCACCCAATCACCCGTCGCATTTAGTAAAGTGAAGCCAAACTTTAGAGCGCGTTCATGTTCTTCTAGTCGGAATATCGGAATTCCGAGGAGAAAGTGAATGCACCATTAGTGAAACGGAAGCTAACAAGTCAAGCTAACATTATCTTAAACATTTTATTTACCTACCGGAGCAGATTAAGATGAGGATGTCTCACTTAGATCGTTGTCGCTGGTTTCATCATCACCCAGTTACCCATCACGTTTAGTGAAGTGGACCCAAGCTTTAGCGTGTGTTCTTTCTACCATGCTGCTCTGTTTACAACACGCTCGCAGCGAGCGATGACATAACGCTCTTGCGCATGCGCAGCTGTCTTGGCAAGTTCTCGTTATGAAGGACGCGTACTGAAACGAGGCACCGTTTGAAATGACGTGAATCGGTGCTCGGTCGGTACCTTAAAAGGTACCGAATTCGGTACCCATCCCTAACACACACACACACACACACACACACACACACACACACACACACACACACACACACACACACACACACACACACACACACACACACACACACACACACAGATATTAAACAGGGAATCATTGTCTTTGTTCTCTGACAAAAATAAATTCATCATGAAGTTTATAAGTAATAACAGCAATGCTTGTGCTGAGATGATATTCTGATTACATGTTTACATGACGTAGATTTTTCATTTGTATTCTTGTTTACGAGTCACACAGTTTTGCAATCAAACACCGCTCCGTGTAATGGAGACCAAAGCAAAGACACAAAGCTGTAGTAGAGTTTCTTCATTTTTGGTGTTGTTCATGCAGCCACCATGTTCTGATGAGCCATAGAAATCATCTGACAGGCAGGTTGTGAAAAGAAACATCACGTTATTTTCAACTGTTTCATATAGAAGTATTTTTTCTGTCAGGAATGTCAGAAGGAATTTCTGATATTTACTAGAAAGATAAAACACCAATCTGGATTAAAACTAGTTCCTGCACTAAACCTGTCTTTGCTGCTGTTGTATCTTTGCTTCTAGTCCAAAATTTAAAATTAGAGCTGCAGAAGACCCAACGAGGGAATGTATTATTAGCTAAAATGGTCTCTTTTATGCGTGTTGCCGAACGTTGCAAAAGCATAGACTAAATCCAAATATGCAGTATTTGAAGAGATCTATAGTCTAGTTTAGGATGCGTGTTTCTGGAAGAGTCATGAAAACCTGAGCTACTTTGAAAAGCCTCAGTTAGGAGAAAGAGGTTAGCTCTAATCAGACCAGTGACACAAAGCTTCTCACCAGCCAGCAGCACCACTGGGACAGCTTTTCTTCTACTAGCAAATATTTATGGTCCCCTTGTAGTTTTTCATAACTCTACCTGTTTTGAATTGAAGTCCTCAACAATCTTGAAGATAGTGATGGGAATTCCGGCTCTTTTTAGAGAGCCGGATCTTTTGGCTCAGCTCACCAAAAAGAGCCGGCTCTTTCGGCTCCCTAGTGGCTCCTCAGATTTTATATTGCGTAGAGTACATTTACAACCAAAATAATGCAAAACTATATGTAAAATTATTTACTCATGTAAACAAATACAATATATCAAATATTTATCATTTCTATGGATTTAATAACTGAACACTTTAAGAAATCTCCACTTTCCGACTGCTGGCGCTCATTTTCTCACCGTCTTCGTCGCACTCTCCTCTCTCTCTCGCTCGCCTTTTTCCTCCTCCTCATTCCCTCTCGTCTCCCTCCCCCCGCATGTGCTCTGCTGTGTGTCTGTCCGAGTCTGATCCTCCCTCTTCCCCGCCCCTACTGCTCTGTGTGTGGACAGTCTGGACACGCAGTTACACATGTTGACCAATCGCCTGTAGCGTTCACCAAAGCAAGAGGGGAGGGGACGGCTCCCAATGACAAGCCGGCTCCCGTCGTTCACTTCAAAGAGCCGGCTCTTAGAGTCGGCTCGTTCGCGACCGACACATCACTACTTGAAGAACCGAGGGCTCTTGACGGAGATCAGCAGCTCTGCTGGGTTTGGTGTGCGAGTTGCTTACTACTCCTGATCAGAGCTTCATAAGAATATAACAGAAGCTGACTTCAAGAGATCTGAATTATTAATTGAAGGCGATCAGAGATTTTTGTGTCCTCAGAGTGAAATTTTTCCTTTTATCAAAGACTGTATTCAGTTATCTGCTTCTTCCAGCCTGTACATCTGTTTCTGCAAATGAAATGATTATATGGATCTAAAACTTAAATGCCGATTTTTTTGAAAAATGAGCAGCTAGAAAACTTCAGAAAGCTTCTAATGTTCTGCTGCTCTCTCTTCTCTCTGTATGAGAGTGGGCGAATCCTGACAAGCATTTTCTCCAGCCGAGAGAGGCACATAAAAAAGAATGCTGGCAATATTATTTCAGAAACCGAGTTAACGTTATTGCAGTTTTATGTGTCATGGGAAATCATTGTGTCCTGGGCTGCAGCAAATGATTATTGAGAGCTAATAGCCTGCGATGTTTGATATAAGGGAAGTACAGACAAAATCACTCATAGCACCTCAGGGAATAAATTAAGGGCGAGGGAGAGTGGGTATGTGAGGCATCTCTGCAGAAAAAGAATCTTTATTACCACCTGCCTGGCTTTGTTTTTTGTCATTACTGGGACACAAAAAATTTCATGCTGTATAGCTGGTTGAGAACTCAATTCCCAGACTCTGCTGGAATGAGTGCTGTGTGTGTGGACTCCAGTATTTACTGAAGCCAATACATGCGGCAAATATTGACTTGTGAGATGTGCAGGGGAGCCACCGCCACGACCGCAGAGTCCCGAGGCAACGTGCAGCATTACCTCATTTCTTCTGCCACATGTTTGACTTAACAAGCCAACCGTCCTCCCTTTATTCACCTTGTCCTCTCAGAGTATGTGGAGAAAAACAAGGTAAACATCAGCTCTCTGCAAACTAGATCATGCATACTGTAATGGACTCCTTTAACTCGTGCCGATCTGTGGTGTCACGTCACAGAGTCTCCTACCTAATGGTCCCCAAGCAGGTTGAAGAAGATCTGCCTCTCTCATTGACCTTCTGCAGGACGGGCAGTTGTTTGCGTGCTGGTGAGGAAAAAGCAGAGCAGTCTCAGGAGGCCCACCTGCTTCTAGGTATGCTTATCATCACAAAGAGGAGAGGAGCCTTGGCCCTGTATCGTTCGATGAAGGGCAAACTGAGGGGCGTCTGCACAGGTACGACTAACTAAGAAGTACATACAGCTGCAGGATTACAGACAGAGAGAACACATTTGAATAAATTAAAATGCAAAATCATCAAAAAGCTGAATAATTTATCATATTTTTGCATGTTAAATAATAAAATTAGTTCTGTAATCAAGGAACTCAGTGCTGAAACATAGCCAAGGTGTGTTAAGGATTTCTTTGATTTAATTACAAGCTAAATATGCCAGTTGGAGAGCCTGATCATCCCTCTCTCTGCTGTTTACGTACAAACAAGAGTCTTGTTGTGAGAAATGGAACTATATCTATGATCATATTACCAGTGTTAAACCAGCATGGTGGTTCTATCTCATCCTGCCTTGACCTTTCTGCTGCTTCGGCCTTCTGTTCATCATTTGTGCCAAACGTGCAGACGAGCATCCTTTAGAGACAAGTCACTGTCAAGTTCTCAATGACTGAAATGTTTTTTTTTCATTATCAGATGCCTGATATCTGGATTGACTATAAAAAAAAACACTTATTATCTAGATTGGGAACTTTAGTACGATTAGCCACAATTCAGTGTGGTCATTTTTGTGACACACTCGTTGTCACATGTATCTAATCAATCAAATGGATTCAACTCTGCATTTAAAGGTGTGGATCACTAAAAACCCATTTTTTAATGATTATTTTTGATTATAATCAGTCACTCTGAGTTTTCATGTAGATTGAACATGAAGATAGTCTCCTACACCTGTCTCCTGCATTAGCTTCTGATAAAAAGTAGACAGTGAAACTCTAGGATTAGAAAAGCCTGACAGATCTGCATCACACTGTCACTTAACATTCATGAACTCACCCATTCCTGACTCAGAAACGTTGTTGGTTTAGCGTTTTGGAAACAGCAGAGAACGTCTCGACCAGCAGAAGCGAACTGTTAGCAATAGCAACTCCACCACACAGCAGAACTCTTCTAGGCTTGTATTGTTTGTGGAGATAAAACCTCCACGTTGCAAGTCAGAAGGTAGAGGCATGTTGCTGTTAACGAATCCGGGGCGAGATGTCCAAATATCAGGAAATAAAGCAGTTTACAGATTAGGGTCGGTATGGTCGGGGGAGGATAGCGCCAGTCCTTCACCTCTGTCCCAGTGGGACCTCTGGGGAGGAGGTCTGAAAAAAAGAGTTGCCTCAGAACGGAAAACTCATATGTGATCCAAGTGTGAAACCAAATTCCGATACCTGCCCATACCAATGCTAATTTGTAAGTGCCGTAAGAGCCCACAACCTGTCATCTGAAGCTCAGCTGTGATGTGGGTCACTCCTAGTTCTAGGAAATGGTGTACCGGAAGAGATCACCAGAACTGGGCCAGAAGAGATTGGAAAATCCTTTCCAGGTCTGATGAGTCTGGATATTAGTGATCGGGTTATAATTCTGTGTCACCAAAATGAAATCATGGCTCCACCCTACCTTGTATCGGTGCTTCAGGCTGCTGCTGGAGGTGTGATGTTGGTGTTGGTGAGAGGTTTGTACCTCCTGAGCCTGGTTTGAACACCACAGCCTATCTGAGAATTGTTTTTCGACCATGTCCGTCCCTTTATCAATCAATCAATCATCAATCAATCAATCAATCAATCAATCAATCAATCAATCAATCCTTTATTAATCCCAGAGGGAAATTAGAGTTTCAGTACACACAGTTCAGAGATCAGACATACATCGGCAAGACACATGACAAGAATTGGTGACTGTGGTCATTCGCAACCCGAGTCGCATTACCTTAATAGAGATAAGAGGGTAACATGAGGACTGAGTCAGGTGGAGGGGAAAAAAGGCACTTCAGAGTTACCCTCCACCAAGAGGGCACCTTTGCTCTGCAAAAAAACACCTAAACAGATATGCAACAGACTTCAGACAACACAACATAACATGAGACTCCAATCCGAAGGCGGGGGTGGGGATGGCGTGGAGGGGTAGGTCGGGTTTTCACAGCATCTGTCTGCATTCCTTCGTGGGGGTTTTAGTTGCTTGCAGCTCAAGGTTACCAGGGCGTCAGATTCAGATAACAAGACTTTGTTTGGGTCAGGCTGAGACAATTTTCCTCTCTGCCTTCAGTCTTTAAGCTGATCATTTCCCGTCCTTCAGTGATGCCAAATTTGGGTTTTAAGCTTGTCCATACCGTCCGGTGACTCTCTCCGAGATGACATCCATTTTGCGCACTAATACCAGTATCACAGCTAGAACATTGTCCAGCTTACGATTCACCTCGTCCCAGTCTGAGAAGTCTGAACGCAGACGTTGCTTTCCGTGGGTGCGGGTCACCCTCCAATCGCTCCAGTCTTCCCAAATTTCCAGAAAACCAGATATTCTCCCACTCCAATCAGCAGAAATCCAGTGATCATCAGACCAAATATCCACACGTCTTCGATGTCCTCGATGGACAGCTGGGAGAGGCATATGATCTTCCACTCCTTCCAGGAATCCAACATATATTCCACCGGGTGTGTCCCCTGTGGACATGCGGGAGCCCCCTGCTCCATTTTCATTGTTGAAAAAATCTTATCGATCGCACTGAATGACTAGTTTATCAAATCCATGGTTATTAAAAAAAAAAGAGTTTTTCTGAAGAAATGCAGAGAAGCGCTGTGTGGGCAGACAGGACAAAGAGCCTTGGGAAAAAAAGATAAGGGAGCGAAAGAGGGAAGCGTCTGTACTCCTCGAGTGCCTGAAGAGAAAAAAGAGAGAAAAAAATGACCCCATGGACCCATCTTCTGATGCTGCTTCCAGCAGGATCATGCACCATGTCGCAATGTTCATGCCGTCTAACTGGTTACTAGAACATGACCATGAGTTCACTGGCCACAACGGCCTCCACATTCACCAGATCTCAGTCCAGCCTAAAACCTTTGGGAGGTTCTCTTCGTGGATGGAGCTGATACTGTCATGTTCGTATGGACCAGAAACTCAGAGGATTGTTTCCAACACCTAGATAGATCCGTGACATGAGAACTTAATGCAGTTCAGAAGGTAAAAATTGTCCAACCTGTTAGCTTCTTTAGAATAATGTTTATTGTCTGTGAACGTTCTCAATCATCCAGATCATTGTAGTCTAATGAGCTTTGAAAGAAAAAAAAAAGCGTCTGGACTTCTTTGAGTTGCTCAAAGAAGTCCAGACGCTTTTTTTTACAAAGCTCATTAGACAATAATGTTTATTCTACACAGGTTTACTGAGTGTTTTTGCTTAAGTGAAAATGTTTACCTACATTTTATACTGAGCTAACACTTTAGTCTTTTAAAGCCCGACACTATTTCCAGTTAAGTGAGCAACTTGGAAAATTGGATTCATTTTGAAAGGTAGAAAGTGATGCAACTAAAACCTTTCTAATTATGCAGATTTTGTCACCCGCCTCAGTTTTAAAATATCATGTTTCAGCAGGAAATGTCATGTGTGTCTCCTGGATGTTTTCACATTTCCACAGAGGAGGCGCTTGGCTGCTAACAAGCCAGAAGGAGAACTGTTTTATTCAGCACTTCTTTGAATTCAGACTCTAGCAGGTGACACATTTATATTGCCTAATCCAAAGTTTCAACACCCAGATGGTGTAAATATTAATAACTATTAATAATACAATTTATTGCAAATGCTGCAACATTATGGAAAGTTTGTTAAAATTCTATATTTATAAGTATCCAGGGGTGTTTCTCAATGTCACGGTGCCTGGCCTTGTGAGGCGATGTCTTGCGAGGCCAGGTGCCTTGCTTACGAGGACACTGTCCTTCCTTGGCCAAAGAAAACGGTTAAATGGAACAGACTTGCATCACGTGACCACGGCTTCTGTGGCTATCACGTAACGTCTCGTGAAACAGGAGGTACCGTTATATTTTATTTGTATAAGTTTAAATATAAATATATAACGAGCCTTTTACTTTTTAAATTGTATTTACGTTTATTAAATTAAAGATATGAGCTAGTTATTACCCGCTAGCCACCGAAGCTGCAACTACTAAGCGACTAACCAACCATAGATAACTTCTTTGGATCTAAAAAAAACATTTTAAATTAGTTGACTTACTTTTAAACTTGAAATTTGCCCCCCAAGTAGCTGCCGGCTTTTGATCCGCCATCCTTTTGTAAATACTGCGCTGTATTAAGCGTATCTCCTAGGCAACCGGGGCAGGGCCAAGACATCAAGGCAAGGTTCCTTGGTATTGAGAAACATCCCAGGTTTCCCAAGGAGGATGAACCCAAGGTGTGCCCAGGGCAAACCGTGGACTTGAAAGGAGGGTTCCAAATGGTTATTGCAGGAGAGCTGGTAGGTGAGGGTGTACCTGGAAACAGGAGAAGGGTAAGGCTAGAAGGCTTAAAAGGTTCAAGGTTCAAAAGATCTTGGCAAGTGATCTGTGCTTTAGCAACATCACAGTGACACATACTGGTTACAGCTGCAAAACAAGCTTTTAAACACAAATATAGTCATAGGACTATCACCCCTCCCTTCAGGTATCATCCCTGAACCACCACCACCTAAACCAGAAACCCACATTGCCAGGAGAAACACGAGTGTTAAACACCAGCCACCATTTTCTAGGCCCAAACGTCTTTTTTTGTTTATGACTACAAGTGGTGTATTTCTTTTTGGGACTCTGGTAATTTGGCCTAAAATTGAAATGGTAGCAGCCGGCTGTTTCTCCTTCTCTGACATTATTGAGCGAAGAAGCTCTCATACCAGTGGCGTTCTGTTGCTAAATGTGTGATTGTGTAATAGGTGGAGGACCCAGGGAAGTGCAGAAGTGCGGTGGTTTGGTCAGACTGACAACCAAATGGTTGAAAGAAGTGTTATTTTCGGAGGTTTTTTGACAAATGCGGAAAACCCACTTTATTAATTTCTTTAGAAAATCTCCACAAAAAAAATCCCACCCAAAGATTGGTCCAACAGCAACGCCGTGGCTCTGGCCAAAAACGGTTGGGGTAGGATGGCTTAAATAGTTAAAACATATGTAACAGAACATTTCCTAAAAATCCATTTGGATACATTTGTACATGTCTACGTTATCCGGGGTTACATGTTTAATTGTTGTTTTGAGAATTAGTTACGTGCACTGTAGTTCAACATATAACATGTTGTGAACCAGTCGTAAATGGACGTCCACGTTCAACTTTCATTTTAGAACTACATTTTTCAACCATGACTGATGCCTTTTTAACGGTCATCAAATGTCCAAAAGGTTTGCTGGATAGCTATATTATATTAGAACGTCGTTAAAATGCACGAACACACTTTTTAAGACAGCTTGTTTTGCAGATTTGCCATTGTATCTTTAACAGAAGGCTACATTAACAGTCTAAACAGATGTTTGTCTGACTGTCTGCACTCTCGAAACACTCCCTGCTATGAAATAAAGTTTTATTACTCAGATCTAATTAGTTTAACTCAGTGCGTACATGCTAATCTGCTAGCATGCATAATTAACTGAATGTACAAGGGGGGCAACAACAGTATGGCTACACAAATCACAGACCAATACAAAACAATTCCTTGAGTTGTTTTATGTTAAGGATGATTAAAAAGCTAATGCGCAGTTGTTGAACCAGTAGTTGCTAAAAACAGACAGCTGCTCACTTCAGACATCTACTAATCACTTGCGATGCTAACAATAAGCTCTGCTGCAGAAGCTTCTCTTGAAAATCATCTTCTCTCTTGCTGCAAACACACTCGTGTGTCTCTGCAGCTTCTGGTCCTGTGACACGTACGGCTGCCTCTTCCACACAGGAAGATTTATTCTTTATTTTACTGATGTTTTCATGCACTTGAGATGATTTAGCACCGAAAACACAGAAATAAAGATTAAAATCTGATTGTTTTGTTTTAGGCATGGCGACTTTATTTATAAAGCATATTTCATAAACTGAGGCAAATCAATGTGCTTTTCAGGTGAAAAAAAAACACTGAAAGCATCAAACAGTGCATTTAAAATCAACACGAAACATTGTTTTAGGCTTTCTAAAAATCCCTTTTATCTGAAAGCTGAGGTTTGAAATGTAAAGATTTGTTCTAATTCAAGGAGAAGACAGCATCAGCAGTGAATATTTAACTTTCTGAAACCCTCATCAGATGTTTTTATTTGCATGTTCACAGGTAAAGTCAAAGAAATAAACTCGTTAGCAAGAACAACCAATTAATAACTAATTATTTAACTATTGACTAACAATCAAAATTTGGTGAAGAACAAACACTTTCGATTGAAAACAATTTTAATTGTTAGTAAACACGTCAAAATCAGTCTTTAAAATTTAACTCAAGGAAGTGAAGGCCGAATGTCTCTCAGTCTTTTCTATCGTGGCAGCATCAGTGTGAAAGGACTTGTTTCAGTCCTTAACAATAAGAGTCTAAAGCATGCAAAAAGAACTCAAAGCATCTGTTATGTTTGTGTAGTATATATATATATATATATATATATATATATATATATATATATATATACACACACAGTATACATATATGTTTCTTTTATTAAAACCTGTCTTTAAGCATAAAGTTAGGATAGTCTTTACCCATCAAGGATTTCATGACTTTTTGCTTGATATTTAAACTCTAAAGTACTTAACAACTTTTTCTTGACATTTTGACTTTGATCTTCCTTTAATATTCTTTAATAATTCACTCATCTTTTCTCTGAGGCTCTAAAATGCAGAATTAAGAAACCTTACATCTCCAAAAGGAAACTTTTAAAGAAAATGTAGGAAAGAAACTTCTCTACATGAAAAAGTACAATTTTTTGGTCACACTTGGCACATCTCTGTGAATATTCATCCATTATAAACACTTACAGATGTGGAGGTTGACACATAAAGTTTATTTATGCCTTAATGAAAAAGATCTTTGCCAAAAGCCAACAATTACCAATTGTTATAGTTTACTGCTGTTTTCAGCATTACTATTGTATTTTATTCTTCATTATAATTTGTTGATGTTAGCATGTTGATGTTGAGTAGAAGAAACAAACTGAGCTTTTAGGTTCCCACTAGTTGTCACACTGTTGTGAGGCATTTGTTCTTTGCATTTGACCCATCCCCTGGGGGAGCGGTGAGCTGCAGAAACTTCCGCGCTTAAGCTTGGTTTATGCTTGACGCAATCACTTTCCACGTGGTGATGCGGCTCGTGGATGGAACGCGCTTCACAACTCGCAGCGTTTATCGTTCGTGCGGCTCGTCTCTGCGGTGAGCCAATATTCTCCCAAACTGTAGGGGGCAGCATGGAGCTCTACGGCATGCATCCAACACTACACCATAGTAGAAGTAGAAATTACTGTTTACAACATGGCATTCCAACATTTTTTAACAGCGTCCTCGTCTTTTCCGACAGTGCGAGCTATTTCTCTCCAAGAATTATTAACAACATGTTGATCACGGTGATCTCTGAGAGCTGAATCATACAAATGTCTGTAATTACGAACCTCTGCCATACTAGTTCTTGCCGGTCTGCCATGTTTTTCCGCGTCCGACCGTCTGCATAGTTAGAAATTTTCCTAGGTGCGCGTTGAGGAAATTTTGGGCCGTGCGGAGACGCGGTGGAGGGGCGTGGTTGTTAAAATGACGCAATTTTGCCGTGCGGACCTCGCGGACGCGTCAAGCATAAACCAACCTTTAGGAACCATCTTAATCCTGGCTGTCAAGCGGGGAGGCATTGGGTCCTATTTTTAAAGCCTTTGGTATGACTCGACCGTGGATTTGAACCCACAATCTCCCAGTCTCAGGGTTAGGGTTAGGCACTCATACCACTAGGCCACTGAAAAGGTTGTAGAAGACTATTGCGGAATCCTCAAGATTTTCTCGACCGCGCAGAAGTTTCTGTCCATCACATCACACTAAAACTTTTCAGCAGAGTTCAAAGAGTCCCTCTTGATTTGATAAGGAACTAGTAATTTGTTTTGAAGGTAACACAGAGGAGTCCAAGGATGAGGGTTTTCTTCTGTCTCTGTTAAAGATGTTAATGAGCACAGTGGCCGAAACGCTAGCCAGAAACAATCTGACATCATTTGTTTCAAATGAATCAAAAATGCTTACTGAAGCTTCCTCCTCTGACATTTGGCCCACTGCTGGCTCGGCCTCCTACATCATCTCACAGTGCTGGAGGTCTCTCCAGAGCGGCAGCGAGCGATTAGTGATTAAGTTGGAAGGTCAGGTGGAATTGATTCTTTTCCCAGCAGTGCTTCCTTGCAGCACTTAGACGGTAGGCGAGGGCCAATTTGTTTTGGACACATAAGATTCCTATGGATACTGTCCTTCTCTTCATTTCTCCTCCTTCTCTTGAGGTTTTCTTCTGCTCCTGTCTGGCGGACCACGCTGTGCTGTCCAACTGGACATCTCCAGCTGTGGACTGGAAGTGCATGGAGCAGTGGTTACCCAGCGGGCGAATGAAGCAAGCCCTGTGAAGGCTGGCCTAATTTTAGGTCAATTACTTCATGAGATGGCTCACTGTAACCCGGAATGATCTCCTCCAACGATTCATTAGTGCATTAATCACCCCCTTTTAACTAATAGCGGCTACAAAGAAAAAATAATTTGCCTCTGGTGTGCAGTGCTTTTCTAGTTTGAGCAAGGCAGCCCGGGATGAGCCGGACCACGCTGATTAATTTGTCACACAGAGACGCTCCATTGTTTCACTGCTTCCTTTTATCTCAGGATGTGCGGTCTGTGTGGCAGTTTATGGAGGAAGCAAAGGCAGGCGTCGAGTATTTCGTGTCATGTTGACAATATCTGAGCAGCGCCGGCCTCAGTTGGACAACTTATTCTGTTATCTTAATGCCTCTTCAAGCGTTGACAGCGAGCTTTAATTGTGGACCGAGCTTTGTGTTTTGATGGAACTGACTGATGCGAAGCTGACAGCACATGCAGCTGCCATCAGTTACCAAGCAGCTGACAACGTCTGTCAGGCCGAGCAGAATTTAGATGCCTGAAAATCAAACAAACCCACATCAATATTCACAAATGTTCAAAAATAAATAAATAAATAAATAAACTGTAGATTTTGGTCCCACTTGAAACCACCAGTTGGTAAAACACAACTGGAAGATGCCAGCCTCAAATAGCTTGTCCATAGATGTATCGATCCCTGAGAGCATCTGTGCAGATTTTCTTTGTCTCCTCACCTGTGTAGACAGGCCCACAGGGGCATAAATCGCTGTGCTATAAAGCTGCAAGTCATCTTGTTATTCTCCCAATCGTAGGAGGTAGATGGAGGCACTCTGACTGAGCAACGAGTGTAAAACGTGCAACCGCTAAGCGGCTCTCCAGTCATCCCATGGGAAATGCAGACGCTGAACCCCCCCCCCCCGCTAAGCGGCTCTCCAGTCATCCCATGGGAAATGCAGACGCTGAACCCCCCCCCCCCCCACCTTGCTTGCTCACATAGCTTCATTGGACACAGGAAATAGTTGCAGCAACGTGTTCGGTTGGGTTTGTTGGGTTCAGCGTTGATAAGGCAACAAATGCAGTCATGATGCGGGTAGTTTCCGCTCGGAATGGCAATGCTGTTGTTACGATTTTGAGGGGATGTCTTCATAAATGTCTGCTCCCGAGGGAAGCAGGGAGGAGACATGGGGGCCATTTCGTGGATGGGCTCTTTGCGCCATGAATAAATTCATGCCCACTCCCGTATGCTGCTGCAGCCACAGTTAGCTCATCACGTATGCAGCTGGTTCTGCGGCCCGTCCTGGGAGATGAAAGTTTGTAAACATGAATAATAATTAGAAAGGGGTCAACAGGCAGGTAATCTGCATGTGGGTTCCTGGGCTGTTACTTGCCCAGTGCGCACCCAACTGGGTGGTCTTACATTTTGTTAGCACAGAAATGCAGGAAACGTTTATCTCTTATTCAGGCAAACAGAGTAGAAAATATTTTTATTGCTTTTTAAGGGGTTTAGACCTCACGAGGAGGGGAATAGCTGTCAAAGATACCACCCTTCCTGCTTCACTTTGTTTATTTTAAGCACCACACATACCTTTCACACCTGAGATTGTATGGTGGACATGCAAAATGTTCCCTAAAATAGCATTGTTGTGTCATTTAGTCTGAAATCTTAAATGTTCCCATTGAACTGTTCTGAGTTGAGAAAAGAATCCTGGCTAAGGGGAAACACATCATCTGTGCTCATATTCTGATTCACGCACCTGTTCCCTTTCCTGAGCCTCTAACCGAAGAAGGACCAAGCAAAACTTGAGCTCTGCACCCAGGCTAGACCTTTGAGAAGCAGGACATAAAGGCTCAAAGCAAGATAAAGTTGCAGTTGGGCGGTCACAGTCCGCTTCTGGTCCAGAAGGTGTCTGCTGGAGTCCATCTATGTGGGATACACAAGGATCAACCACAGAAACATTGATTTTACTTTCACCCAGCCCTAAGCCTGTTGAGCTCAGTTTATGCTTGACACATGTACATCCCACATGGAAACGAGACGCGTGTCGGAACTTGCAGCGTTTATGGTTCCTGCGACTTGTCTCCGCCGTGAGTCAAAATTCTCCCAGACTGTAGGGGGCACCATGGGGCTCTACGGCATGCTGATACACCACAGCAGAAGCAGGAATCACTGTTGTTTAAAACATTCTTCACTGTGTCCTCATCTTTTCTGACTGTGACAGTAATTATAAACAATATTTTGATCACGATGATCTTTATGGACCGAATCATAAAGATGTCTGTACTTACGAACCTCCGTCACTACGAGTGCTTGGAAGTCCGCCATGTTTTTCTGTGCAGGACCGTCCGCTTGGTTAGAAAATTTCCTAGGTGCGAGGTGCAGAAACTTTGGGCTGCCCGGAGGCCATGCAGAGGGGCGTGGTTGCTAAAATGATGTAATTTGGCCGTGCGGACCTCGCAGCTAGGTCAACCAAGCTTTATTCTGTCAGTTTAGCTACCACTATCCCCTTTATCTCCTTTTTAAAGTAACACCAAAATGTTTCCAGCTTATCTGTCTGACTGGTTGAAAGTGGAATTACAACTGTCATAAACAAACCTTGCAGCACCCTGCTGTAGCTAGCACTAACAAGTTAACACTAACAGCCAAGTCTTATTAAAAAAGCCACAAGTGAAAAACATCCACACTATTATTAATTATCAAGTCCAGAAGCAACAGAGCCAGGCATCAGCCCATTATTTCATGCACTTCTTTAGATCCTCCAATGAGTGTAGGCTGTGCCGATTTTCACTCATGATTCTCTGAATTTAACTTCTGGGCTCCACCATGATGCCAACAAAAAAAAGAAAAAAACTTTATTTTTCCTCATTTCTTTTTGAGTTTTTATTGATGGTTGGCGAACTGAAAAAGCCAGCTGCTAGCCTGCTATTAGATACCAGCACAGAAAAATAGCTAACAGCCATTAAGCAGGTAAAGAGTGGCCCCTAGTCTCGTCTCGTCTCGTCTTCCTCCGCTTATCCGGGTCCGGGTCGCGGGGGCAGCATCCCAACTAGGGAGCTCCAGGCCGTCCTCTCCCCGGCCTTGACAACCAGCTCCTCCGGCAGGACCCCAAGGCGTTCCCGGACCAGATTGGAGATGTAACCTCTCCAACGTGTCCTGGGTCGACCCGGGGGCCTTCTGCCGGCAGGACATGCCCGAAACACCTCCCCGGGGAGGCGTCCAGGAGGCATCCTGACCAGATGCCCAAACCACCTGAACTGGCTCCTTTCGATCCGGAGGAGCAGCGGTTCTACTCCGAGTCCCTCCCGAATGTCCGAGCTCCTCACCCTATCTCTAAGGCTGAGCCCGGCCACCCTACGGAGGAAACTCATTTCGGCCGCTTGTATCCGCGATCTCGTTCTTTCGGTCATTACCCAAAGCTCATGACCATAGGTGAGGATTGGGACGTAGATCGACCGGTAAATCGAGAGCCTGGCTTTCTGGCTCAGCTCCCTCTTCCCCACGACAGATCGGCTCAGCGTCCGCATCACTGCAGACGCCGAACCAATCCGCCTGTCGATCTCCCGATCCCTCCTACCCTCACTCGTGAACAAGACCCCGAGATACTTAAACTCCTCCACTTGAGGTAGGACCTCTCCCCCGACCCGGAGGTGGCAAGCCACCCTTTTCCGGTCGAGAGCCATGGTCTCAGATTTGGAGGTGCTGATCCTCATCCCAGCCTCTTCACATTCGGCCGCGAACCTAGTGGCCCCTAGTGCACCTACTAATTCCACAAAACTGTCAAGTGCTGTTTCTGATCAGCAGAGGGCTGCAGAGTGCTGTCCCATTAGAAGTTAGTAACATTTCAACCAACACATTTTAAGGAATTGGTTAAAGTATAAAAAAACTGCTTAGTGTTGCTTGAACACCCGCTTTACGTACGGGAATATCAAAAAGTGCAGCAATACATAATAAGTCATCTTGAGCATGCTCTAACGTGCAATCACAGTGGACCAATGGCAGCGTTTGAAGCAGATAATAATAATAATAATAATAATACATTTTATTTAAAAGCGCCTTTCAGGGCACCCAAGGTCACTTTACACAAAACACATAATAAAATACAATAAAACAATAATAAAACCCAAAGAAGAAAAAACAGAGAGAAACATTTCAATAAAATCAGAGGTTGTAGGCAGATTTAAACATATGTGTTTTGAGTTTTGTTTTGAAAAGGGTAAAACTGTCGACGTTCCTGATGTCTGGGGGAAGAGAGTTCCAGAGTCGAGGAGCAGAGCGGCTGAAAGCTCTGCTCCCCATGGTAGCGAGACGGGCAGAAGGAACCGCAAGATGGATGGAAGAAGAAGATCTGAGTGAACGGGACGGGGTGTGAATACTTATAAGGTCTGAGATATATGGAGGAGAGAGGTTGTGGATTGCTTTGAAGGTATGGAGGAGAATTTTGAAGATGGACCTGAATTTAACTGGGAGCCAGTGAAGCTGCTGGAGAACCGGTGTGATGTGGTGAAAGGAAGGGGTTCTGGTGATAATACGGGCTGCTGAATTCTGGACCAGTTGCAGTTTATGAAGGAGTTTGTTGGAGAGACCATAAAGAAGTGAATTGCAATAGTCGATACGGGAGGTGACGACGCTGTGGACGAGAATGGCAGCAGTGTGAGGGGTCAGTGAGGGACGGAGACGGTTTATGGAACATAGATGGAAGTATGCTGACCGAATTAAGTTATTAATGTGAGCTTGAAAAGAAAGTGAGCTGTCGAGAATGACACCCAGACTCTTGACGTGAGGTGAGGGGGATACTATGGCGCTGTCAATAGTTAAAGAAAAGCTGTCAGATGTTGAGAGGGTGGAGTTAGTGCCAACAAGAAGAAGTTCAGTTTTATTGCCGTTGAGTTTGAGGAAATTAGAGGTGAACCATGATTTGATTTCAGAGAGGCATAGTGTAAGGGAGGATGGTGGGAGAGTTGAGTTGGGCTTACTGGAATTGTAGAGCTGGGTGTCATTTGCAAAGCAGTGAAACTGGATATTGAATTTGCGGAAGATTTTGCCGATAGGGAGGAGATATACTATGAAGAGGAGGGGCCCCAGGACAGAGCCCTGGGGCACACCTGACTTGACTGGGGAGGGTTCTGAGGTAAAGGATTTTAACTGGATGAACTGAGTGCGGCCAGTAAGGTAAGATTGAAACCAGCGGAGGGGGGTGTGAGTGATGCCTAAGGAAGAGAGTCTATTAAGGAGGATGGGATGAGAAATGGTGTCAAAGGCCGCACTCAGATCGAGGAGAATAAGAATAGAGATTAAACCAGAATCAGCAGCAATGAGTAGGTCATTAGTGATCTTGATGAGAGCTGTTTCTGTGCTGTGGTGGGGACGGAAGCCAGACTGAAACTGTTCATAAAGGTTATTGCGGGTGAGATGTGAATGGAGCTGAGATGCAACAGTTTTCTCAAGGACTTTGGAAATGAAGGGAAGATGGGAAATGGGATGGAGGTTATTGAAATCATTGGGATCTAAACCAGGTTTTTTTTAGAATAGGGCTGACTGAAGCGGATTTGAATAGGGATGGGACCGTACCAGAGGAAAGTGAGGAATGAATAATGGCTGTTATAAAAGGGAGCAGAGAAGAAAGGCACAATTTAACTAAAACAGTTGGAATAGGGTCCAGTTGACAGGTGGAAGGTTTGGATTTGGTGATGTAATCTAATATTTCTGAGGGATGGGGAAGTTCAAAGGAGGAGAACGGAATGGTGGGTTCAAATAAATCAGGAGAGGGAGGGGAGGAATGAGGTAAAGAGAGATGGATTCTATTGACCTTCTCATTAAAAAACTTAAGGAGAGAGTTACAGGTTTCTGAAGAGTAAAGATGGATGGGTAAGGAGTCGGGAGGCTGAAAAATGCTGTTCATGATGGAAAATAATGTTTTAGTGTTGCTGGAGTTGGACGAGATGAGACCGGAGTAATACTGAGATTTGGCATGGGAGATGGAGTCCTTGTAGAGAGAAATCTGAGCAGAATATAAGTCTTTATGGATGGTGAGACCGGTTTTCTTGTAGAGTCTTTCAAGCCTCCGGTTGGTAGCTTTCTAGGAGCGAAGGGCAGGGGTGAACCATGGAGCAGACCGAGTAAAATATACAGAGCGGGATTTGATGGGAGCAAATGAATTAAGGATAGAAACCAGACCGTTATTGTACTGAATGACAAGATCATCGGGAGTAGAGGACAAATTAGGGGTCAAGGTGGCAAAACTGGAGGACAGGGAGGCTAGATCAATGTCCTTAATATTACGAAAAGAAATGATACGTGGTGACTTGATGATGGAGAGACGGAGGGGAACAGAAAAGGAGATGAGGAAGTGGTCCGTGAAAGGGAGCGGGTCAGCTGTACAGTTGAAGGGGGTCAGGCCGGAGCAGCAGATTAAATCCAGGGTGTGACCTTTAATGTGAGTGGGAAAATTGGCATATTGATGAAAACTGAGGCTGTCCAAAGATGAGGAGAAGTCTTTGCTGAGGGGGAGGGCCATATTGTCCATATGAATATTAAAATCACCAAGTAAAATTACATTTGGGGAAAGGGCGGACAGATGGGATAAAAGAGCAGAGAGTTCATTTAAAAACTCAGGGCTGAACTTGGGGGGGACGATAAACAGTGACAATTATTGTGGGGGTTGGGCCGGAGAGTTGACAGGCGAGGCATTCCAGAGTGGTGAGAGGAGGAAGGCTTACGGGAAGGACCTTCCAAGTCTCGCGATAGAGTATCGCGAGACCACCGCCGCAGCCCGACCCACGGGGTTTGGAGAGGTAAACAAATCCGGGAGGAGTACAGTCATTGAGTTGTGAGAAATCGCTGGGTTGTTGCCATGTTTCGTTCAGACAAAGAAAGTCTAGCTTATGGTCACTGATGGTATCTTGGAGGAGATGTCCTTTACCAGAGAGGGAGCGAATGTTGAGAAGACCAAAATTAGCAGTGCGGAAGTCCCTGGCGACAGGAGCATTAGCCCGACTAGCCAGCCGGGCTAACACGCTGGAGTCAGCAGCTCGGCAGGTATTCCTGGGTAGCCGCCGGCTAGTCGTGGACCAGAAGGAGGGTATTCCTTTGGAGCCGTCGAGATGGAGGTTCCGCCGGGACCCCCGATGGATATACCGATGGCGAGGCTGGAAGGTGATGTCGGGGAAGAGGCACAGAGCTGGTGGTGGAGATCCGGAGTAGTGAAAGCGGAGGTTGAAGAGCTCCGCCGCCGAGTACTGGAGAAGGCCATCCACGGACAGAAGAATGAGCGACAGGATGATCCAGGCCAGTGAGAGGCACACAGAAATCCTGCTGGACCACATTATGGAGTGGAGCAGGGAGGTGGTGATGTGCAACCAGAACGCAAGCTGAGCAGGTAGGTGAAAATTAGTTTTCACCGACACAGGGATGTGACTAGGGTGAAAAAGAAGAAAGAAAAAAAAATACAAAAAGTTTGTTTGCCAGCGAGCAGCGGTAGCGAGACGCGCCAGCGTTCACTCAACCGGAACCGGATTTTCCAGTTGGCAGTTTATTAACAAACATCCGCACAATTAAGATGCAAGTTTGCCAAATTTATAATCAATCAATCCAGGCCATGCACAGGTTGGTGTGTCTGGCTTTGCAGTCTCGTGCAATTGTTCGGTCTATCAACAGTTGATGTTTGGCTCTTCTGATATCTCTGGCACAAGTACATAAGTTCACAGTTTGCTGAAAGGTGTGGAACATGTTTATGTTTATGTATTTAGCAGACGCTTTTGTCCAAAGCGACTTACAAGTGATAATCGGCATGTTGTCCTTGAGGCTAACAACAACAACAACAACAACAACTTGACATCAATCATGGAGAGGAGGGAACAAGGAGTGGACAGTAGAGATGGGGGACGGGTGCAGGGATGGTGCTAGTTAAGAAGATGCTCTCTGAAGAGCAGGGTCTTCAGGAGTTTCTTGAAATTTGAAAAGGAAGCCCCTTTTCTGGTAGTGCTTGCTAGGTCCTTCCACATTTGTGGAACGATGCATGAGAAGAGTCTGGATTGTCCTGAGCGTGGTGTAGGCACTGCTAGCCGACCATCCTGTGATTACCGGAGCGGCCGGGCCGGGACGTAAGCCTTTGCAAGAGGATTCAGGTAGATGGGAGCCGTACCATCTCGTACTTTGTATGCTAGTGTTAGCAATTTGAATTTGATGCGTGCTGCTAGCGGTAGCCAGTGGAGCTCAATGAACAGAGGGGTGACGTGTGCTCTTTTTGGCTGATTGAAGACCAGACGCGCTGCTGCGTTCTGGACCATTTGAAGAGTTCTCACAGTACAGCCTGGAAGACCAGTTAGAAGGGCGTTGCAGTAATCGAGGTGGGAGATGACAGTAGATTGCACCAGGAGCTGGGTGGCATGTTGTGTTAGGTATGCTCTGATCTTTCGTATGTTATACAGCGCAGAGCGGCATGAACGAGCAACAGAGGCAACATGATCTTTAAAGGTCAGGTGTTCATCAATCACAACACCCAGATTTCGAACTGCCTTTGAAGGAGCCAGAGATAGGAAGTCATTTTGGAGGGAACTGGCCACTGAGCTCTATTTCACAACAGATTGCTTGAAGGTTGGAGCTGCTTTTACACATAGCAGGCAACCCAATATGAATGAGTTTCAGAGCACAGTGTCAACGTCTCTGCTTTTGGCATGCTTTTGACCTCACCTACAGCTGCTTGTGCCACCTCTCCACAGGCCGTCTTCATCTTGCTTTCTGCGTTTTTCAAATAATGACAATTGTTTGCTGTTTCCATCATGTCTACCTTATTTTCTTTGGACATTTAAAAGGTAGATATTTGGAGGTCTGTCCCCTTTAAGACAACTTGCTAACAATTTTTTTTTTAGCCTTAGGAGGTCTCTATGGAGGCAAACATATGGCCCACATGCTAGGTGTGCTCAGATGAGTGGCTGTGCATGCTAGAGATTACAAAAGGATATCTTTGCTATATCATTGAGTAAGAAAAATGACATTTTGAATTCAGAACATTATACCAGTGTTACAGTGTACAGTAGAACATGCAACGTCTGATCAGTTAATCCCAAATCATGGCTGCGTGCCAATAATCAATCCAGACTGTTGTTTTATCATTACTCTGTTGAGTTGTGATCTTGAGTTGACTTTGAAGTAAGAAAATGAAATAAAGTTTTTGCTCATCTGTTCCCATACCTTCTCCTGGCAATAACACACTCCTGACAGCAAAAAAATCTTTGACAAGTCCCCCTCACTGCCTGGCCGGCCCCTTTTATTGATAGTCTTAAGACTTTAATCCGAATCGAGTGACAGACTCATCCTCAGTCAATAGGGTAAAGAGAATCTCATGCACGAGGTGTGCACACATGTCCAAAGGCTGGTTAAAACACACATGCTTAGAATCTTAATTTGCAGCTCACCTCAGATGAAGGGTATTAAAGGAGGATTGACTTGGCGTGTGCGACTGCACCCTACTTAATTTTTACATTTTGTGACTTTTTCATGTAAAAAATGTCTAAATTGTTTTCTGAATTATGCCCGAACCTCATTGGAACTATCTATTTATTTAAAAACAACACACACTTGACATTTTGTTTGACTAAATGAACGTGTCTACAACTTTGCTCCCTCCTCTCCAAACATCCTGTGGTCTTCAGAAGTGTACAATGGCTTTTGAATGTTCTGTTTTATGCTTGCAGTATCTCCGTCCTGTCGGCAGTGATCCATGCACCATCACATTTCAGAGCTTTAAGCAGGAGTTTGTGGGAGGATGTGCTGGGTACAGCTATGTGCCCTGCAGGTCCCAATCTGTCTTTGTTAGACCGGCTGCATGTCCTATCGCACCTGCCTCGGCTAAGACTGATTACCACCATCTTCAGCTGCATATGCAGCCGCAGCTAATAAAACAATTCACATGCACTTTGTAAATGTCACATGAGGCACATTAGTTCTGTCCCCTGTGTCTGGGCGCACCTCCCCCTCCGACAAAATATGCTGAAACTGAAGAAAACTGAAGTGGATTTTAGATGTGTTTTATAATTTGTGTAGAATAAAATATTAGTTAATAACTAAATCATCTTTGTCAGCTTTAAGCTTCTGATACTGTACCCTGCATTCATATTACATGATGTGTTGAAAAGTTCAAAAAATTAAAAGAAAGATGCACAGGACCAAAAACACAGTGGTTCTAAAGGAGAGGGTTGTTCAGTTGCTAACCCTAACCGGTACTCACGGTACTCCTTCTGCCAAAGACAATGTCCCAGTTGAACAAACCCCAACCCAACCACTACCACCACCATCACCATGCCAATAAAAATAGTGTTCAGGAGATTCTAAATGCAAAAAAACTGAAGCCTAAAAGAAAATGTCTCAAATGGTGTCCAATCTTAAGTAGAGAATGTCACACTGGACTTTTAAACATGCTACAATTTTTTGATTTCCTCATGTAATCAAAAAGAAAAGAAAGGATCAAACTTGGCTGGAAATCTAAAAAACACAAGAACCTTTGCCAAAATGATTTTTAATTTTTTTTAATGAATCAGGAAAGAGTCCATGACCAGCTTGTAAACTAGACCTTTCTAAGGCTTCTCGGAGAGACGCTGGGACTACAAAGCTCCTCAAAGGACAGCATGCGCTTCATTCTTTTCTCTGTTTTCGTTGCAGTTCTACTACATCCTTTTCATCACATGCCAATCAAACTCCCTCTCTCTCTCGTTTTAATTATTAGAGACTTAAGAACTGTATCATGCACGGGCAAATTGTTACCAATGTTTTACACGATGGCATTCTTTTAATGAACCATTCATTGTATTAGCTATCTATCGACTATGTAGACTATCCACCCATTTTCAGCCACTTATCCATAGTCAGGTCGCGGAGGCGGCAGCCTAAGCAGGGAAGCCCCGACTTCCTTCTCCTCTGCCACTTGGGTCAGCTCCTCCAGAGGAATTCTAAGATGTTCCCTGGCCAGCCAGGCGACATAGTCCCTTCAGTGTGTCCTAGATCTTCCAGCGTTTTTATTGAATGACCTTTTTAAGACCTGTGAGCTTGATCTTATGTTTTTGACGGAGTCCTGGATCCGAAGCAGTGAGTATACGCCTCTCTCCGAACTTGTCCCTCCTAACTGTTCCTTCTTAAACACACCTCATATCTCTGGAAGGGGTGGAGGTTTGGTTAATATTTATAATAATAATTTTCACCGGAGTCCTCTACAGCTTTTGAATACCAGCTTTTTGAGCTGCGTCTGGCTTCACCAGTGCTCTGTGCGCTCATCTACTGGCCTTCAAAGATTAACAGAAACTTCATCAAAGAGTTCTCTGACTTTGCGGCAGGGATAACACTTAAATCTGACTCGTTTTTAATTGTTGGTGATTTTAATATTCATCTGTGCTTTGATAAAATACCCTTGGTCAAGGAATTTTTAAATGTTTTACAGTCTTTTAATCTGGTTCAGTGGGTCACTGCACCGACACATGAGAAAGGTCACATCCTGGACTTGGTATTATCATATGGTTTGGACATCAACGTTGCTGATATAACTGATCTTGGGATCTCTGACCACTTTCCCGTTCTTTTTACTGTAGAACTGCACTGCCCTGTGATGAAGAACCCTGCTCCTGTGTGGAGACGAATTCTGGATGATACGGCTGTGTCGGATTTTTCTGCCGCTTTTATTAATTCTGCAGTAATTGATTATTCGTCGGATTGTGTCGAAGATCTGGCAGACTGTTTTAATAGGACATGTTCTGACATTTTAAACTCTGTAGCTCCACTTAAAGCGATGCACTCTAAATCAAAATTTGAGCCATGGCTGAATGATGCCACCCGTGCACTCAGACGTGAGTGTGGACGCGCTGAAAGGAAGTGGAAAAAGGACGGGTTGCATGTGTCTCTGCAGTCACTGCGGCAATGTTTGTCTGCTTTTCAAAACTGTGTAAAATCAGCTAAATCTCAGTTTATGTGTAACCTGGTATCCACAAACAGCCATAGACCCCAGGTTCTTTTAAAAGTTTTTAACAGTATTGTTAATCCAAGAAATGACAGTGGTGTTGCTCCCTCACAAAATTTATGTGACAAATTCCAGGCATTTTTCTTAGATAAAGTCCAGGAGATTAGGCCCTCAATTTCATTTTTTTCTGTTTCTGACCTTAGTTCCTTTCCTCAGTGCTTTTCTTCCTGGTGCCAATTTGAGCTTGTGTCTTTAGAGGAATCATCAGATATTGTTCATCACTTGAGATCTTCTTATTGCCCCTTAGACTGTCTTCCACCTTTTATGCTCAAAACAGCATTTGACAGTGTTGGTTCCTCTTTCTTCAGGTCATGCTCCCCAGTGTTTTAAGCAGGCCATTGTTCAGCCTCTTCGCAAAAAGCCAAATCTTGACCAGACTGTTCTCTCTAATTTTAGTTTCAAAATTGACTTTTCTTTCCAAGGTTCTTGAAAAAGTTGTTTACTCTCAGCTCCAGGACTACGTGTCCCTTAACAACATTTCAGAAAAATTTCAGTCATGTTTTAAGCCCCGTCATAGCACTGAAAGTGCTCTTTTAAGAGTTTTTAATGACCTTCTTTTAATTGCTGATTCGGGCCAGTCAGCAGCTTTGGTTTTACTTGATCTATCGGCTGCTTTTGACACCATTGATAACGGCATCTTGTTGTCCCGCCTAGAGTCATGCGTTGGTCTCTGAGGTGCAGTTCTCCAGTGGATTAAATCCTACCTTCACAAGAGGTCATTTTCCAATAATCTGGGTCCTTTTACCTCAAAAACAGCACATCTGACATGTGGGATGCCTCAGGGCTCCATTTTGGGTCCAACACTTTTTTCTTTGTATATGCTCCCCTTAGGCTCTATTTTTGAGAAGTATAAAATTACTTTTCACTGTTTCGCTGAGGACCTTCAGATCTATTTGCCACTTGGTGATGCCAGGTCAATTGGCTCATTGCTGGAATGCTTAAAAAGCATCAAACAATGGATGTCCATTAAGCTCAACAACCAAAAAAATGAAATTTTACTATTTGGCAGTCCTAATCTTTTAAACGACGTTGTTAGTCCTCTTGGTCCTTGTTCTGGTTTTCTAAAACCACGTGTTAAAATCCTTGGTGTGTTTTTAGATGTTTTTTTTAATCTTCACAGACAGGTGAGTGCAGTGGTCCAATCAGGTTTTTATCATTTAAGGCAGATAGCGAAGGTGAAGCCATACCTTCCTGCTAATGTCCTTGAATATGTCACCCATCTGTTCATGTCCTGCTGATTGGACTACTGCAACTCCCTGTATTCTGGCCTGGACCAGTCCTCCCTACACTGACTTCAGCCGGTCCAAAATGCTGACTGGCACCAGCAAGCAGGATCACATAACCCCGGTTCTGGCCTCTCTCCATTGGCTTCCTGTCTCTTACAGGATCCATTTCAAAATTTGACGTTTTGTTTTTAAATCCCTTCATGGCCTGGCCCCATTTTACATCTCTGAGTTGCTGTCCGCTCATGTCCCTGCCAGAGCCATGAGGTCCAGCTCTCAAGCTCTTTTAACAGTTCCAAAAATCCGCCATAACTCGTGGCGACAGAACTTTCTCTGTGGCTGGTCCCAAACTGTGGAACAAACTACCTCTCAACATCAGGACCACACAGAATCTAGAGCATTTTAAATCCCTTCTTAAGATGCATTTTTTTAATCTGGCTTTTAATGCAGGTTGACTTGTGCATCTTAATAGTTTTTAAAGGTTTTTATTATAAATTGTGACTGTTGTGTGTTCATATTATTTTAGGTTTTTATTGTTGATTTGTTGTACCTTGGTTTGTTTTACCCTGTACAGAGCTTTGGGTGTAGCTTTGCTGCTGTAAATGTGCTCTGTAAATAAAATTGACCTTGACCTTGACCTTTAGGTCTTCTCCTGGTTGCCGGTTGGATGTGCCTGTAAAACCTCACCAGGAGCCATAACTAGATGCCCGAGCCACCTTAACTGGCTCCTTTTGATGTGGAGGAGTAGCGAGTCTACTCCGAGTCACTCTCGCATAACAAAGCCTCTCACCCTATCTCTAAGGGAGAGCCCAGCCAACCTGCAGAAAAAACTCATTTCGCTCACTTGTATCCATGATCTCACTCACTACCCAAAGCTCGTGACCATAGGTCAGGGCAGGAACGTAGATCAATGGGTAAATCGAGAGCTTTGCCTTCTGGCTCAGCTCTCTCTTCACCACAACAGATCGGCACAGCGCCCGCATCGCTGCAGATGCAGCAGAATTTGCCTATCGATCTTTCGCTCTATCTTTCTCTCACTTGTGAACAAGATTCCAAGATATTTAAACTCCTCCACTTGAGGGAGGACCTCTGCACTTTTCTGACTTAAGACCATGGTCTTGGATTTAGAGGAACTGATTCTCATCCCAGCTGCTTCACACTCGGCTGCGAACCAGCAAAAGCTGGAGATTACGTTCTGATGAAGCCAACAGGACCACACCCTTAGCAAAAAACAGACCCGATCCTCAGGCCATCAAAACCAATCCCATCAACAACTTGACTGTGCCTAGAATTCCTGTTCATAAACATTATGAACAGAATCAGTGAAGCCTTGGGCGAGTCCAAGTCTCACTGGAAATGAGCTCGACTTACTGAAGGAAACTAAAGGAGGTAAAGTAATCAAAGACCTAAACCAGAGGTTGGTAACCCTGGTCTAGAGAGCTGCAGTCTTGCTGTTTTCCAACTATCTTGGTTGTTCCTGCTGTTGATCACCTGGATCAGGCGTGTTCAGCCAATTAGGAGCTGCAAGTTCATGAATGGCTGGAAGCCACGAAGGACTGCAGCTCTCTAGGACCAGGGTTGCCTACCCCTAACCTAAACTAATTCATATTGACCACTGTCTTTACTGCCTGAGCTTTGAATTAAGAACATCTTGTGCCAATTTAATGAACCCCCCGCCCCCCCATCTATTGTGAATGATTCTCTGCTACTTCACTCAAAAACTGACCAAGTTGTATTCATTTCAGCTGACTTTGACAGCCATTATGAATTAGATTAACTCCACAAGTAAATAAGCAATAAACACATCCAGTGATTACCATTATCCCTTCAGTGAATAATGAGATGTTTTATAAACAGACCAACAATATTTAATGCAAAACCGTTTGAGCAAATATGTTTAGCAAACTGTTTAGCTATATAATACCAGATTTTAGTTCAACATCTAACAACAACTTACCAGTTTTGTTTCTTCAAAGGTGAACTGTTTGTGACGGACATCTTGAACCAAGTTGACTCCAACAGTCAATCAATTGTGGAGGCACATCTGATGATTGTTTTCAGGGCCAGAACCTGTCTGGTGTTTAAGAAACGTTTTGCTTACAAACACATGCATGGGCATGTAATATTTTAAATTAACCGTTTGATGCATAATGGTCACTATAGTGGACAGGTACTCAAAATTGTTATTTATTTGTTTTTGCTATTAAGCACAGCTGTTGAAGACTTTATTGCATTTGAGCCCCTCCATTTGGACTTCAGTAAGCCAAGCCAACATATTTCATGTTCAGAATGCACGCTGTCCACCAAGGTGGAAATGTAATAAATTATTTGTAAATTATAAAATTTAACAAAAAATATTTGTTAAAATTTGTTTCATTCACACCTAAAGATGAATGAAAAAATTGTTTAAAAAATCATGGTTGAAGATTTCACAATTCATGCATCAAAGGGTTAAAGCTGCTTTCCAGAGTATTCCCCTTTCAAAAATGATGCATGATTTTTCAGAAACCCGTAAAAGTGATTATCTTATCATGTACTGTGATAAAATGTAAACAATACGCTGTACAATAATAATTTGTTTTGTGCTAAGCACGCCCCCTCCTCCGCAGAGCTCTGTGAAATAGGAAAGCGCCGACCAGAACTAACCAATAGCGTTAGACTACCGCTTACGTGCTTCAAATTTAAGGAATACCTCGACTGATGCAGAGTTGATGAACTTTTCACCGACAAGTAAGTCTCTAAAATACAAATATATGAGAACACAACATGACATGAGAATAATACTCGTAAAACAACGTGTTTTAGCTCTGTTTGTCGGCTACAGAATCACATAAATAAACAGAAACATGAAGTCGCGGTCTTAAACAAACAAAGCAACAGATTTTTTGTGTGATTTGCTTGTCAGCCACTAGATGGTGCCATCGGATAAGAGAAAAACTCCAGAAAGAAGCTTTAACTGTCATTCATGATTTCACAATGAAAGTGAATTAATTACGAACAGCTGCAGGTTTTTATACTAAAAAGAAAACTAAAAAGAGGTTCCAGCGGTCTGAAAGTGTGAATAGATGCAGGAATTGTGACAACATATATATATATATATATATATATATATATATATATATATAAGCTTTGTTTTCAAAATAGCACATTAAATAAACGGTTGGTGTCATACACATCTAAAAACGTTGGTTACAAAAGGTTCTCCCCACCAGAAGCACCTTCTATTTTCTCATAGGTAAAATGTCTCATAAGGAAATAGCAGAATTTTAAAAAGCTTGGTTTTCCTTTTTCCTTATTTTGCACCAAGTATAGAATTTGTCTTTGTCTAAATTGGGTGTTTAGTTGCAGGCCTCACAAGATGCTGGAACCACAGATTTCAAGATGAAGGTTTAAGTGGAAAAAAAATCACATTCCAATTATTTATTCCACCATTCAGCCACCACTTGGAGCCTGTTTTGCAGAGCACATGCTAAGAAATGCAAAACCTCTTCATCTGTGGTTTACAAAAAGGAGGAATCCAACATTTTACTCAAAACATCTGAGATGATGATATTGTCAGTTTTGAAGCAAAGCAGTTTCAAAAAACATGACACAAACCAGGGCTGCGCATTGGTGCAATGGTTAGAGCTGTTGCCTTGCAGCAAGAAGGTCCTGGGTTCGCTTCCCAGCCTGGGATCTTTCTGCGTGGAGTTTGCATGTTCTCCCTGTGCATGCGTGGGTTCTCTCTGGGTACTCCGGCTTCCTCCCACAGTCCAAAAACATGACTGTTAGGTTGACTGGTCTGTCTAAATTGTCCTTAGGTGTGAGTGTGTGCATGATTGTTTGTCCTGTGTGTCTCTGTGTTGCCCTGCGATGGGCTGGCACTCTCTCCAGGGTGCACCCCGCCTGATTGCCCGTTGACCGCTGGAGATAGGCACCAGCCCCCCCCCCCGCGACCCCACGTGGACAAAGCAGGTTCAGAGTATGGATGGATGGATGATGCAAACCAACAGGTTGCAGTCATTTTAGAAGAATTATTAATTGCATCCACTGATGAATTAAAGGCCTAGAAACCCCTGGAGAAATGCAAATGTCCCACCACCTTCTAAGATTGTCTTATCTGAAAATATATAACTAGTTTGGTCAAATGATGAAAATCCTGTTTGATCCTATGCAAAAAGACAAGAGATCGTACAATGTCCTGTTTTTATGCAGTGCCCTCGAGAGTCCTGGATCTCACACACACACATTCACACACTGGTGGTGATAAGCTGCCCTGGGGCACACTGACAGAAGCAAGGCTGCCGCACACAGGTACCACAATTCCCTCAAACACCAGCAGGTAAGTTAAGGCAAGCTGCCTGTTGAACGTAACAAGTAGGGTGCACTTTTGCATGGCTCTGTATACTGAAGACCACTGGTTTTGCCTCTTTCTTGTCTGGATCTTTATAGTTTGCTTGCTTCACACCTTGGTTCTGGTTTTTGTATGACTGAGTTGTGGATTTTGTTTCCTGCTGGACAATTCTGCAGTTAGACTCAAATGTAATACCAATATTCTTGTTGCGTCACAGAAAAAAAAATAAAACTTTGTTAATAGGTTTTATTTCTGCTAAACCACAAACAAACCAATGATAACGTTTACCTCCTCAAACAGTTCAGTGTCTGATTCTGGTATTCACAGTTCTGATTGGATGGCCACTGAACCAATCAGTCCTATCTGACTGAATCTTTTGCCACCTGGCCCTCATTGTTTGAACACGAAGCACCTCTATATCGACTTCTTGTTAACTTTATCAGGACGTCAATAACCATTATCGCTGAGCTTGTCTTGATTATCCTTTGAGCTGTAAAATCAATTAAGCATAATCCAATCTCATGCTGCAGGTCAAAAGTTCACACCGTCTGATGATTCACTGCACTGTCTGGTGTCATGCAAAGAAAAAAAAACTTTTTGGCATTTGCTCCATTTCAAAGATCTATAAATGCCTTCTTTTATGAGGATATTGTAGATAATCACGTTAACAAAGGAAGAAATTGGTTGTTTTTTTCTGTTATAGGAAACTGCAGGTCAGGCAGCACTGATCGTAAGGCTAACCCCGGCTTTCCACGGGAGCCGTCAGCAGCACGTTACTGCAGCAGCACGTCATAGCTGCTGATAGGAACCGCTGTGGTCAACAGAACCTTTTCCACTGGAGCCGTCAGCAGCGCGAGTCGGCCGCGTCTCAGGAGCAGCATGTCGCGGCCTTTACGCGCCGGTTCTATTTTTTACGCGCGACGCCTCTGAAACGGGTCAAGTTCGACATTTTTGGGGAAGGAAAGACAGGAAATCAGACGCGGAAATGGAGAGAAGCTCCCGAGATTTTCAGAATAAAGAACGTACTGCCTTCCGGTTGCTTTACTTTGAAAAAGGTTACTAACTGTGCGTCCCCGTGAGAAGTTATCACCTAGCTAGCGGTCTCCTTTGTTTTTCAGGTCCGTATTGGCGATTATAAAACGGACAGAACATAAAACACAAACCATGTTGTAGTTTTCTCCTGCTTGTTGTTGTGTTTACTGACAAAGTCACTCGTGTGACTTCGTGCTCTGTCGGTGACAGCTGCTCCCCTGCTGCTTCGCGTCTCGTGGGAAGGGCCAAGCAGCAGCTTACGCGAGCAAGACGTGCTGCTGCAGTAACGTGCTGCTGACGGCTCCTGTGGAAACCCGGGGTAAAGGTGCTGGATACAAGACAGCATGACAATAACTGTTATGAGCTGACCAGTGCAGTATTCATGGCACAGCTTACATACTAAAAGTCTCCGACACATGGATCTTCATACTCAAGGACATGCAGCTCCACACAACCTCAACAAATACAGCACATCAGTGTCGGCATCTCCAGGTTTATTACTCTGTAAGCTGTGAGCCTGACTCCATCAGCACCCGCTCGATTACACGATCAAATACAGAGAGAATAAACAGCGTACTGAAGAAGAACACTAAAGTAGTAATAATCTCCTTATTTCCCCCCAGAAAATCCAATTTTAACAGAATATTGTGTCTATAGGTGCTCATCATTCACTGAATAAGATGGAAACATGCAATGGAAGTAGGGCATGATCGGCTGAGATAATGCTATGTGACATTGTGATGAGTGGTTTCTGTCTTTCACATTTATCTGGTGTAATTTACTGACCCATACAGGGTCAGAGAGAAAGAGCGAGTCTAACGGGTTGGGATAATTATGTGAACAAAACTGTAAATCAATAACTCAAGAAGTTCACTGGACATTAAAAATAACAAAGTCAAGACTAACTGTTACCCATTTATATAAATGGGTGACTGTAGCTTTCGGAGGGGGTGAGGGGTGGGGGTCTGTAGGTCGTGGAGGAATTGTCCTGCTGTAGTCCTGGCCCAAGACCTCGATGTCTCTGGATCAGAGTACACTAATTTGATTTTACGGCATGCTGGTGGAAATGCATTAATCTTTCCCAGGCCATCGCTTGCCCCTGAGCAGCTGGAGATAGTGGGAGAGTGAGACACGGTGAGGAAAGAGGGGTCCAAGCAACGTGCTTCCCATCCTAACGGTGATTCCCTGCTAACAGAGGCGCATCCCTTTAGGCTGGCTGTGTAAACAGCACACACCATCTCTAAATAACATTCACACCCTCAGAGATCTGCTGGGCTCTCAGTCCTGCTCCAGACTTTTAACCGCTGGCAAAATGGAATTTCCACTCTGGGAGGATGGTCATCCAGCTGCTTTATGTTGAAAAACAACCCATACCACAGATATGATAGAAAGTGGTTTTATTCACATGCTTTGTAAAACATAAAGAATAAGTTACTTCCTCATCATGGTGAAAATAAAATCCAGCTTTATTCAGTTCTAGAGTTTTAGGCATCAGGACTTAGCAAAATGTTCTGCAGGTTCTAAATGGACAAAAACACTCAACAGATCCCATCCAGTTATTGTCCTCTGCTTATCCAAGGTTGGGAGGGTCATAGAGGTTATAGGTCCAAGATGGGAAACCCACTAGGTCTCATACCAGAGACACTCTCCAGCTTCTCCTGGGGAACACCAAGGAGTTGTTAGGCCAGTAAGAATATACGGTTCAATCTATTCAGCAATTTCAGGGTGTTCCTAGAGTCTCCTATCAGTGGAACATGTCTGGAAAACTTCTAGATGAACAAAACCAGGACGTTTCCAGGTCAGACGCCCACAGCACCTCAGCTGACATGTTTCATTGAGGAGGAGCTGCAGCTCTGCTTCTATCTTCCCCTAAAGATCCTCAGCATATCTTATAAGGCTTATTTATGCACAATAGGGGCAGCAGTAGCTCAACAGTATGAGCGGGTTGTCCAGTAATCGGAAGGTTGCAGGCTCGATCCCGGCTCCGGACAGAGAATTCTGCTGTTGTGTCCTTGGGCAAGACACTTAACTCACCTTGCCTGCTGGTGGTGGTCGGAGGGACCGGTGGCAGCTGTGCTCGGCAGCCTCGTTTCTATCAGTGCGCCCCAGGGCAGCTGTGGCTACATTGTAGCTCAACCATCATCAGTGAGTGAATGGATGAATGTAGTGCAAAGCGCTTTGGAGTCCTTAGTCTGAGAGGCGTTATACAAGTGCGGGTCATTTATCGTTTAACTCTGTAAACGTGTGTTTGATGAAACCAAACAATGTTTGGCCTGCATGGTGGCGCAGTGGTTAGCACTGTTGCCTCGCAGCACGAAGGTCGCAGGTTCAAAACTTGCTGCAGCCTTTCTGCGTGGAGTTGCGTGTTCTCCCCATGCATGCGTGGGTTTCCTCCGGGTACTCCGGTTTCCCCCACAGATCACAACATGCCCTATAGGTTATAAATTGTAAGTCGCTTTGAATAAAAGCTTCTGCTAAATAAATAAACATAAACAATATTAAACCTAATATAATACTAACCCTAACATAATATAAACCTAATAAAAAAAAAACAATATAATGTGTGTTTAGACCATGCCGGTCATGTATACATGCAATACTACATCGTCACGTCACCATGTAATCTCCTCTACCCTAATGTGGCAGCGACTTCCTAAATGGCCAGATTTATGGTGGTTCTTTCTCCTCTGGGAAGGATTTGAAGTTTGCTGAACTTACAGCCATTTTCCCTCTGTTTTCTCATGTCTGGTTCGATGACGTCACTTTCGTGAAGCGCATTTGTAGTCTTGGACTTATTTTCGCACAAAACATAAAATAACATTTCCCCCCTTTCAAAAATAAGTGCGTTCTTAGTATCAAGAAGCTTAGTTAAAATTCGCGGACATCATATGTGAAATCCATGGAGCATTACAAGCGGGATTAGAAAATAGCGTTTTTAGCCTCGTTGACCTGCAGTCATTTTTTCGTTCTTCCGGGGACCCATGGGCAGTAGATGGGCGTGACTATATCGTGAGTCTTGGCGCATTAGGCAATGGCTGTTACACAGTGATTCAAAAACATTCAAAAAGCTTTATTTGTCACTGAATGACTTTACAATGTTAACAAACATGGCTAGAAGTTTAAATAACTGAAACAAGTCGGTGGAAGAAACGGTGATGCAAATACAATTGGCACAGGTGTGACATTTTACAGTGTGCCTGAAGTGTCTGTATATAAACCTCTGTACAATTGTTGTTCTTCACTTTATCAAACTCAAACTTTGTGCAGCCACTGCCATGATGTAGGGCTATGACTTCATGGGAGTTTGAAGCTACTGCTGCATTTTTCCAAAGAGGTATTTATCATATGGGCAAAGTTGGGTTTTATTGTGTTTTTCCCTCCCAGTCTGGTATAGTTTTAGTGTGCATTCTTTTTATTTAGTTTAAATTGCATGTGTGCTTTTATTCTGAAAAACCGGAGAAGTTGGGAGGATGTGCGCTTTTATTTGGACAAGCCCGAACAGATGACATTCCACCTGGGCAATTATCTGCACCGGTGGAAGATTAGCAGGTGCGTGGGGAGACGACGAAAGAGGCAGGAAAAGGTGAAGCCTGACAGTCGCGACGAGAGCGCAGATTTGTCGGGTGGAAGGACACCGATTGTCTGTGACGAGGCTCCATGAAGAAGCGGGCAGAGGTGTGTGAGTAGCGGTCTGGAATGAAGTGTGACCTGCAGGTGTGCGATTGTGCGGTGTCTGCCGTCGTGGAGGACGACGGCGTGGCGCAGCGGTGCGGCCGAGTGAGCGATTGACCTGCACGAGCCGAGCGATCGAGGAGATCGACGGTGCGGCGTGACGGACAAGCGACCTGAAGGAGGCGGTGCGACAAGGATCAAGGAGGACGGTTCTGCGGAAGTGGAGCCTGCCCCACAGCGTCCAGATAAGGCTGCAGATCTCCGGCCCTAGCTCCGGCAACTGTTTTATTTTGACTGGCTTAAAGCTTTTAGAGACATTTTTAGTTAGTTATTCTTTGAATAAACCCTGGTGCGGTGGTTAAACGGCTGATTTCTTTTGTTTTTAGCAGACTCTCAACTTCACCTGATATAAACCTGAGGTGGGATTTTATATTCTTTTGTCATATACTGTATCTTACACACCCAGGTGAAAGGAGCCACACATTCATCCCGAAATCAAAGATTTTCAGGTGGAAAAGAAAGAAAATCAACTTTTTTTTACAATGTTCCACGTCCATTTACACTTAATCAGTGACACATGTACTAATAATTACACATCTCATTAAATCCCACATACTTTTACTTTAAAATGAGACCAAAAGCAATCAAAAATACCTTGTGGTTACAGAAATATACTCATTAGAGTGTAGGCATGTCATTTTCGAGCAGCTGTTAAAAAGAAAAACTCACGGGAAGAAGATGCGTTTCATTTTTGGTTTAACTACAGTGAATGGACACTAGGGGGTGCTGAAAGCAAGCAAACCTGCCTAGTAAACCTTTAAACAATAACAAAGACAACATGGAACAGTTGTGTGTGACACATTATGATCCGCCAACTACAGAATTTCATAATAAATAAAATGTCCGTCTAACTGTGTAAGCATGAATCTGTTACCTTTTTCTGCCTCTTCAAGTTACTATAAGTCTTTGTGACCGTCTTGTTAGTTTTCTTAGTCCGTGCTGATAAATTTTCCCATGCATTGATCCTGCCCCAAAAGTCCGAGTCCTTTACAGCAGGTTAACCCAGCAGCGATAACTTTCTGTCACATAATCAAAGCTAATCCAGCGGCAGGGGCAACTTTCCATATCGTACTTTATAGCAAATAAAAATGATCCATCAGTGAGAAAAAAGGAAATAAGATGAAGAAAGAGACAGAGAAGGGATGAATGGGACCACTATATCTCTGTGTTAACCCTTACCCACCTCCTGTCCCATTGGCCCACCCAGCTGTCGTCTCACTCAGGGGTGCAGCTCAGCTCTGCCAGCAGCTTTCTTGTCTTGTTCCATTGATCGATTTCAGCACACAGTGGTGAGCGCATCAAACACCGCACACCATGCAGGATCCAAACACTCCCTCCCTTTTTGCTTTTCAAAGAGAAAGATGAAGGCGTGAAAATATGAAAATGCTCTTCACAGGGGTCTGTAAAAGAGACAATTTCCATCATCCCCATGTCTATTTCCTGTGTGGAGGAAACAAACCTTTCCTCTGATGTCCCTGCATACTGAGCCACAGCGACTCTACTTCAGCTGAAGTTTACAGAGAGGGTAGAACAGATTGGGTGGTATTAAATTACAGAGGAGACAACACTTTATTTGGTTTTCACCCCCAGGGTTTGCAATCATAGCCAGCAATTCTGCAGACTAGCCTATTAGCATATTCAGATATGGAGTTGTTTGCTTGTATAAAACTTTGTGCTTGTCCTAGATAAGCAATTAACCGGTTGTTCGATGGAAGGACTGTGGTATTTAGTGAAAAAGGAAATGAGGAGCCAGAGAAGCAGGAAAATTGTTGCATTGTTGAGCATCATCGCCATTATTATTATTATTATTATTATTATTGTTGTTAGGGTTGCCAGTTCTAAAGCTTTAACGCACATTGACTTCTATTCTGTTCTAGCCTGACAAGTCAGACTCTACATGTTTGATAGTCTGGCCACAGGCCATTAATGGCTTCCAGTCATGGGGCGGGATCTACTGTTGTCATTTAAATTGTCCCCTCATGCATATAAAAAGTGATGTACTCACCGCTACAGATGTCAGTCAACAAAGCAAAGAAGATGCAAATACTTAATTTTTCTAAAAAAAAAAAAGTCAGTTCCTTTATCTGTTCTTGACTCAAAGAAAAGCCCAAATCAAAATAGTTGTAGCTGTATCAAACAAGCAGCCACCGACTCGCCATCTTTGTTTATTCATTGACATTTCGTGTACAGAGTGCTGTGATTGGCTCATCAAACCAATAGAGCACTATGTTTGGACTGCTATGGAGCTGTGGCCGTCATGGTTTTTGGTAACATCCCACCCACCTGGCTGATAGAGCTCTGCGATTGGCCCACCAAACCAACAGAGCGCTGCGATTGGACCGGCCACGGATGTCAGCAAATGGAGCAGTCAGCCAATACATTGTGGAAGAACGACATAAAACATAAAAAAACCGTAAAACAATACATATTGTTTCTAAATAAACATGCTGTGATTGGTCAGCAACAATCCTGGCCAGGCTTGCGAAAGTTCCAATGGAGTGTGTCTAGACCAAATGCAAAGCACAATTATTTTGCTTCGGCAAATTCTGTTCATGACTTTGGTCCATTTTCCCTCCATGCAGCCTTGAAAACAAACAAACAAACAAACAAACAAACAAAAAACAAACAAACAAAACACAGAACTGTACTCCAAACAATTTGATCTGGTTTTATGAGTTTTGGAAGCGGTGCATTTCTGATCCACGAATAACAGCCTGCACGTTTTCCACCATCAGCCATGGGATATTGCTCAAACAGGTGAGAAAACGAACTGGAGCTGAAACTGACTTCACAGAACAGAAAAAACAAAATGTAGTTTAAAGCGAAGCTTCATGTGACTAAAGAAAATGTAGGATTTTTAATCTTCACACAGTAAATATTTGTGTGTGCCTTACTTTTACTATGTCTATTTGTCGGCAGCTCATAAAATTTGGTGTCATTGAGAGAGTGTATGGTAACCACGGTGACCTCAATGAAGCACCGACTGCAACTTTAACATTTCTATTGTTCCTAAAGCATTCATAATAATACTTAAATTATAAGTTATATAGTGCTTTTATATTCATAGAATGACATAATAGATTTCTATTGAACATTTGTAGTTAATATACATATTCCATCCATCCATCCATCCATCCATCCATCCATCCATCCATCCATCCATCCATTCATCATCCGTTCTCTTCTGCTTATCCGGAGTCGGGTCGCGGGGGCAGTAGCCTAAGTCGAGAGGCCTAGACTTCCCTCTCCCCAGCCACTTGGGGCAGCTCTTCTGGGGGAACCCCAAGGCATTCCCTGGCCAGGTGAGAGACATGGGCTGCATGGTGGCGCAGTGGTTAGCACTGTTGCCTCACAGCACAAAGATTGCGGGTTCGAAACTCGGCTGCAGCCTTTCTGCGTGGAGTTGCGTGTTCTCCCCATGCATGCGTGGTTACTCCGGTTTCCCCCACAGATCACAACATGCCCTATAGGTTAGAAATTGTAAGTCACTTTGGATAAAAGCAACTGCTAAGTGAATAAACATAAACATAGTTCCTCCAACGTGTCCTGGGTCTCCCTTTAGGTCTCCTCCCAGTTGGACATACCCGGAAAACCTGCAGGGAGGCATCCCAATCCGATGCCCAAGCAACCTCTACTGGCTCCTCTTGATGTAGAGGAGCAGCAGATCTACTCCGAGTTCCACCTGGATGGCCGAGCTTCTCACCCTATCTTTAAGGGAGAGCGCAGACACCCTGCAGGGAAAACTCATTTCAATCTCTTGCATCCGTCGTCTCATTTTTTTGGTCGCTACCCAAAGCTTGTGACCATAGGTGAGGGTAGGAATGTAGATCCACTGGTAAACCCAACACATATACATATTCTAATTAATAAAGTATTTTACAGAGCACAGCAAGATGCTGATGCATAATGAGATGATGCATAGTCAGGAGAGATTTGTGGTTTTCATTAAATCAAAGCACAAAGCAGATCCTAGGCACCCACTTCAATAAAAAGTGGATTTTATGATATGTGTTACCAAATGTTCTTTATTACTCTGCTAATGCAGTGGGTCGTCAAGCATGCAACAATAGAAAAGCCCCCCCAATTAACACTTCCATACAACAAGCTTTTAAAAATAACGATATTGTGGATTTAAAGCGAGGTACTGAGGCACATTCATGAAGGAGTGTGCTCACATTAGCGTTTAATAAGCTGCACTTGCTTGGTAAATAAATGACTTAATCTTGTGTATTGTCCTTGAGGCTTATTCAGCTGGTGTCCTCACAGAGGAGCAGAAGTTAATTAAGATCATTGAGAGGGATGCACTTCTTTCTGTAGCCACTCATAAAGAATCTGAATGTGCTCCAGTGGAGTGGCAGAAATGTTTTCTTTCTGCCTTTGAGAACACCCTAACCCATTAAAACACGTGGGATCAGCCATAAGCATGACGTTTTCTCGTGTTTTTGATGTTCTCAGCACTTTAACCTCAGAATTTTTGATGCATTTTATATCTATTTGTGCATTTTCCCCCCCAAGTTCTTTTATACCTTTGTGTATTTTACAGTTTTGACCGCGTCACTGAATGCACTTTATGAGTCTGTGGCAAACAATTATTTACCCCATAACAGATTTTTTTTCTAAAATGTTTATGACCTTTTTATATTTCATACTCATATACTGGTTGCACTTTATGGTTTCAGCTTTGTCTTTGCGTTATGCTGTTGTGTTTTTTTCTTCGGGTGCCTTTCTTCAAATGTTATTTTGGTCCAGGACGTTTATTTTACTGTATTTATTATTCAGTGTCATAATGCTGCAATAAAACACTTGAAATTGTGAAATATTTGTTCACAAACGGTTTTGCCTTTAATATGCACATATTTATGGTATAAAACGGCAACACAACTGCTTAAAGTTACTGCCACTGCTGCTTTAGTCACCGGTAAATTAAAGTCTTAACAGTTATATCTTAGAGGTATAGTAAACCTTTAGTGTTTACTAGGATTTGCAATAAACTGTATGATAATATTGTCTACAACCAAACTAAACCAACTGGATCTTATTTTCACACCATCTTCTGCAGCTGTAATAGAGACAAAACTAGCTGGATTCAGGAAAAACACAACTTTGATTCATGTCTACGTCCTCTGAGGTTTCCTCCAGTTGGTCGGTCTGAAATCTGCTCAAACACTTTTTACTTTTAATTCTTTACAGTTGAAGGAAATGTTTGTTCTTGTTATTATTGCGTGTTATCTTCAACATTTTCCCATCAATGTGCGGTGCAATGGGGCTAAGTGTCACGTTGAGAGGATGGTTTGGACCCAAAATGCAGTAACCCAGGATGACACGAGGCAGAAGTGGATATGAAGTTAAAAAAATCCTTTTATTTAGGAGGCTGGGCATAAATCCAAAAGCAACGCTGGCAAAAGGCAAAACAAAAGCTCCTTCATGAGCAGGCTCAGGAGAACACTCGAGACGGACAAAAACAACACTGACAACGACAATGGACCGACAAGAACAATGAGACAAGGAGAGGTTTTATACACTGGGGCTGGAGTGATAGGAGACGAGGAGCAGGTGTGTGGAGAACTGGCACAGGTGAAATCACTAATGAGGAGAGGAGCAGAGCAGGACACCAGACCTGACTGGGAAGGACAAACACACACACACACACACACACACACACACACACACACACACACACACACACACACACACACACACACACACACACACACACACACACACACACACACACACAGAGGCGGAGCTGGCCTAAATGGCGCCCTGTGCGAGATCCCCCTGTGACCCCCCCCCCCCCACACACACACACACACACACACAAGAAAAAACATTACACCTACAACTTTATTTCAAATTGCGTGGAGTGTATTATATATAACAACGTTTGCTGACTGAATACAACATCCAGCTCCTGGCCACCTTCTCACCACTTGTCAAAGTTCTACTGAAATAGACACACTTAACGCAACATGATGGCATCATCGACTTGTACAGTACAGATGTGCTGAAAGGCGAGAGTCTCAACTTTCAGCTAAAAAAAGAACGCTCTAGCTATTATAGTTTTTATTTTATGGCAGTTTTCAGTTTAAACGGGATCTTACTAGCAGGGCACCTCCAGCAGCCCGCTGCCGCTTCGTTTTTCATGGGGTAAATAATAGCTCATTTCCCGATTCCAAAAAGAAAGAATGGTCCTACCAGCTCGCCACTTCAATATGAAGAAGATCAGTTCAACATGGGGAAAAAAACCTGACCTGTAGGCCAGAGAAACGTTCATTAGCACATCAAGTTCGATTCAGTTTACCGGTAAACATATCACGAATGTACAACAGGTCAATTATTAATCATCTTGGCTACGTAGCTTAATCTATACATTCCAGTAGCGTTTGCTACAAACAAATACAAAAACAACAATAAAGGAAAGCAACTGTCTGACAGACAACATAGCCGAATTCAAGGCAACACATAACAATAATCATTCGATTGCTCTTGGTTTTAAGTTAAGCCCATTAAAGTGCTTAAGTAAATAAAAGTGTTTCAAAAACAGCGTTTTTGAACCGGAGTTCTGCTCGCGGTGGGAACTCCGCCGAACAAGGTCATTTTTTATAGCGAAAACGATCGACTGGTCACTGACAAGTAAAAGGGTGTTATTGGTAGATGTTAAGAACACTTACCGCTGAGGTAAAATGAAAGTATAAATGAATTGAGGGGAGAAAAACGCTTTGTTTTTAGCCCGGAAGTATTCCCCCACAGCCAGCTTTCATTGTTGCCGCGACGTGGAAGGAGCCAATCAGGAGAGGGACCTCACATCAGCTGACGTGGGTCATGTGACAGGGAGTAGTTGATATGGGTTACACTTTGTTGTGCTTTTATTACAGAAATAGTATTATTATCATCACTATTATTAAGAACATGCAATTTCTATGTTTTGTTTATGTATTGGTTGATGCTTAAAACAATTTTTTTAGAAGAAAACAAAAAAGGAAATTAAATGCCGCCCCCTGCAGACTGCCGCCCTGTTCGGCCGCACATACTGCACATATCAAGCTCCGCCACTGCACACACACACACACACACACACACACACACACACACACACACACACACACACACACACACATACTGAGCTGGGGAACAAGAGGCTGGAGCTACAACTAGAGGGGCTGAGGATGACTGGATGACACAGGACCTGGGAGGAATGATTTTAAATGGCTACAACATGACACATAACAGAGATGCAGACAAAGGACACATGAGGGCGCTAAGAGAACACAAAAGGGAATTCAGAGAGGGATGGGGAAACATTGGGAGACACATGGGGAAAGATGCAGACAAAGGACACATGAGGGCGCCATGAAACACAGAAGGGAAACTAGAGAGGATGGAGAAACATCAGGAGACACATAAAAGAGGGGGCAGACGCAGACCATGACACTAAGCAGTATTTATTTAGAATAGTGAGGGGTTCTAAAATGAAATGGGAGTGTAAAGTTCTGTTGCGATGCTTCATGAAACCTATTTAATGACTGTGGTTTTTGTTTTTGGTTGAAATCATTTAACAAAGTGAAAGCTTTTGTCAATAAGACAAAAATCAGACTGTCAAAAAGGAAAATCTCCATGATTTTTATATTATATTTTATTTGTTTGATATTTTCTGACAAATAAAAACAAAGATCATTTACAACATTAAATGGCTAGAAGAGGAAATAAAGGTGCTACATTAAGGCAGGACTCCAGCCTTCAGTCTTATTGACTTGTGGGTTCAATGCTTTGGTTTGTAGCATTGCTCCGTATGAATGATGCAGAAAAATCCACTTCTGAAGTGGAGGCGGCAGCCGGTGAAATTGTACGACAGCTTTTGCAACAGAGTCGTCCAACATTTGTAAGGCTGCTGGTCAGTCGGAACCTCTGACAAATTACCCCCCCACTTTGTCCCCAGTGGTTGTCATTTCATACACAGCGGTAGACAGTTTGAACCAATACTGTTACCATTTCACACTCGTGCCCTCACCATATGCACATGTAAACACCACCCCACATGCACCGCTCGTATCCACACATTCTCCACCAGATCAAGCTGTGCTAGTCAACATTATTGTACACCATGTTGTGAGTGTAATGAGTAAATCACAGTACTAAAATATGCATGTCCCAGTCACAGACTCGACACAACGCACGTGTGTTTAGGTGGAAGCTGCTTATTTAAAGCAAGAAAATGTATTAAAGGTGTGGTTTACTGAAAATACATTATTTATTAAAATTTCTGATTATAATCGATCATTGTGAGGGCTTAATGCAGGCTGAACATGAAAATAGTCTCCTACACCTATCTTCTGCATTAGCTTCTGATGGAAAATAAACTCTTGGATTAGAAAAGCCTGACGGATCTACGTCACTCTGTCACTTAACATTCATGGACTCACCCATCTTGATTCATGACGGGGAAGGCTGTTGTTGGTTTAGCGTCCAGGAAACAGCAGTCCGGAGCCGGCTGCTGTTTCAACAAGCTTGCGGTAACCATATTTGCCCGTAACAGTTGAACAACTTATGTCTAAAAGGAGAAAATATTCATGGCTGGGACCATCTGAAAAGTCTGCTTGGTGAGTGCGCATCCAGGGTCTCTCCTGGCTTTAAAAGTTACAGTGGTAGCAGGGGCAGGAGTGGTGCATCTGGCTGTGGTGCTGCTATGGCTGTGATATAATCAGCATTCAATGTTCTAGCGGTGCTTTTGTGAGAAGAAACTTTCAGGCAGATAAACAAGTTAAGTGAAAACTAATAAATTCTCCTGAAAACAATTCTTGCCTTTAGAAAAGTTTTGCATGCATTTTTTTTGTGTTCTGCGTAAGAGAGGGAAGAGAAAAAATGTTAAAGCCTCTCTGGGAAAATGTATAAAGAGTGTATTTAGGGGTTTTACAGCCTTAAAACATGTATAATAATTGTAAAAAATAAAGCCGGCTACTTTGCAGACTTCACGATTAACGAGGGACCACTGCGCGTTTTTAGCAGCACGTTATTTGCCTAATTTTAATCATTCAAAGTAGAACATCTGATTTTAATGTGTGCTATAAGAGTTTAGTTGTCTTTATATAATAAACGACTTTGTTGTGGCTTAATGAATTAGAATATTTTGTACAGCACTTTGGTCAGGTGTCATGCTGAGTGATAGAGTGCTTTATAAATAAACTTGACTTAAATAGATATTACAAACAGTTTCCTATATGTTTTAATTTTGTCTTTATTTATTGCAAAACCTTTTCCAAATAAAAACGCAACAGCTAAATATAAAGATTTCTACACAAATTAGAAGTTGTTTTAGTACCAGACTCATTATATTATCTGCCACGAGCTGTTTCAAAAACTCCAGTGGGTTTGAATCATTTCTATCTTTTCCCATTACAAATAACTGTTGGGGCCGCTGTTGGCTATAGTCTCCTAGCAGCTACGTCCGCGCTACTACAGGGACATTTTTGCTAAGATTTCTTTACTGTGGGCTTTAAGAGGCTCGGCGGTGATTGAAGTGAAGCCCTTGGTGACGACAGTTCCAGCCTCGATGTTAATGGAAGCTCCCATAATTGTGAATGCCATTAAGGAAATACAGATGCAATCAGGGAGTACACACATTGTTATTTCTCTGTGTTACAGCTCATTAATATTAGTTTTTCTCTCTCTCTCAGCTTCCCTCCTTCTCTGTGTGGATGAGGAGAAGACTGGATGCTGAGCTGGACGGAATATGACACAGAGATGGATCTGTCTGACTTCAGGCAGATGTTTCCCGTTTGGTGTTCAAATTAAAAACCACACCTTGACACACACACACACACACACACACATACATACACACACACACACACACACACACACACACGCACACACACACACACACACACATACACACACACACACACACACACACACACACACACACACACACACACACACACACACACACACACACACACACACACACACACACACACACACAAAGTGAAACATTTCTGAAGATGGTAAAGCAGATTTAGGCGTCTGTCACATTCCCTAACCCTCCTCCAGTATTTAAAGGTCAGAAGGCTCAGAGGGAGGTGTGATGTGTTTAAAGCTGCAGGCACCAACTGCTGCATCCCTCTGTAACCTTTTAGTACTCAGAACCTTGTTACGTTGGTTTTCACTTTATAATGTCACACACTGAGGAAACACCGTGGACCTTAAGTTCACGCCATTGCTTGAAACAAGTAATGACAAAAGCAGAATTATGTAAATATGTACCAGAGGACTTCAGCATTTAAGTTTTCTACATTTTTCAATCTCACAACTCATGAGATGAAGTGTGTTTTTTTAATGAATGCGGATGCTAAATATTTGAGAAAATAGACAGTTTAGAAAAGATGCAAACCACATTTATGTTATTGAAAAAACTGTTGTGTATGAGGCCTAGTCCACACGTAGCCGTTTTTAAAAAAACGAATATCCGCCTCTCCAGAAACTTGCATCCACACCACCTCATTTAAAAAAAACTCTGTCCACACGTACCCGGATAAATACGTTGTTAAGGACATGCCAGACCTGTAGGCGGCAGTACTCCCCCCGTTCTTAACCTCGTCCTTCGTCTGTGGTCTTCCGCAAGGAGCAGTAATTCCGCTTGCAAAAACAAACAAGCAGAAAGCGCTTGGACAATTGATAAAGCTAGCGCAGCTCTGAGGGCATCCATGATGTCGGCTAGTGTAAACACAGGTCGCACACGTGATGTCAGCATTTGTTTGTCGCGGAAAGTGACGTTGCGGACCTTAAAACTCCGGTTTTGTCTGTCCACACGCAGACACCCAAAACGGAGAAAACGCAGATCTTCACTTTGGCCGGAGTTTTTAAAAAGATCCGTTTTCGTGTGAAAAAACTCCGTTTTCGTGTGGATGACAGGCCAAAACGTAGAAAAATATCTACGTTTTGGCAGATCCCCGGCTACGTGTGGACAGGGCCTCAGTTTCTGTCTGACCATTCGATCTTTATCAGAATCCTCTCTTTGGCATAGCTTGTAGTTCCAAAGCGTTGGAGCACAGATTTGACTTGATTCCCCCTCCCAGCTGTTTATTTATCTGTCTGTGTACTTTGTCAGTAGCCCCCCTCCCCCACCTGTTCAGAACAGACACACTGACGCCACCATCAACTAATTCATCCATACGCAGACGTGCAACGCCATTATCCGTCCTTGCGTCCAGCAGGCTCACAAGGCCGGACAGAGTCAACCCCACTTTTCTAAACACCCGTCAAACGAAAACAATAATGTAAGCTTGTGACTGGTCAGGACGCCACTTTCGTCAACAGCACAGCCATTGCGCCCTCAAAAACGTAAAGAGAGCAGAAGATATCCTTCGGCAAACACAGAGCAGCTTGAAGAATAGCTCACAGAGAACTCTACAAATATCAGCGTTTTAATTCACCTGTGACGGGAGGAGTAAAAAAAAATATGTAGTAAACGTTTTATTCATGGAGGAAATGACGGGAAACGGGGGTTTAGAGGTGGTGAGCGCTAGCCTGGCCTGCCAGACTCCTCCTCTGTTTAATTCTGCACAGAGAAAGAGTCTGGGAACTCTCCTATTCAAATAAGCCCACCCACTGAGAATTCTAACCGAGCCAATCAGCACTGACTATCGTACATCACGTACCATGACGTCGAGTTTGTCGTAAACATGGCGACTGAAGCGGAGTTTGCTGCGGCTCTTTCCTCTATTCTAAATGACTTGATGTCTTTAAAACCACAACAAGGAGAAGTGCTAAAAGCATTATTTCTAAAAGAACAAAAGATGTTTGCGCCGTTGCCAGGCGCCTTTTTTTAAAATTTACTACGGCTAAAAAACTACAGCGTCGCGCGGTACAGTCGGCATTTCCATCATTTTTCTGATTGGTTATTTTTGAGCTGCCTAGTCCTGCCCCTCATGTGCATCTGCCTGTGAGTGACCAGACTCTTTCTCTGTGCAGAATTAAACAGGGTTTAAACAGGGCGCATGAAGAGGTTGAGAAGGAGGGACAAATTTATCCCTGTTAAAAAGTATCTGAAATACAAAAAAACACAAAAGTAAATGGCTAACACAGAACAGAGCTACGCCCTCTGTTGTCCTGGCAGGGAACTGCTTTGCAACACTCCCCAGGAGATGGAGAGGTCCAAGAGCTAAAGGTCTCAGTCAGTGTGTGTGTGTGTGTGTCTCTCCCTTGTGGAGCTGCTGCAGAAGCATAAACTAGGCTGTAGTCACATTGGATGGCAGTCATCGAGTCAGTTTAAACCTCTGAACTATTTCTTATAGGTATTACTCACAGTAAAGTCATCTATGACCCAGTGATGAATCAAATGACTTTGGTGAGACTGTCGTTTGTTATTGTTTGTAAAGTAATCAGACACATTTTTGCATATTTTTTGTGTTTTTGTCCTGCACAAAGAACAGAATGCTTAGACTCAAATCATATCCATCTAACCGTGGTTAGATTATGTTTTCTGATAGAAAGCTGCCATGCAACAGATTAACAAAACGTCCTCTCATGCTAGTCTGTGCGAGTTCAAGTCTCAGACTCGAGTGAACCATAATAACTGAACAGAAAATCAGAGCTTGACTGTTAGCTAACTTAGACAGGATGGTGATGACAGGATTGGTCATGTAAAGTTAAAAAAAGTTAAAGTCCCATTAGTTGTCACACACACAGGTGTGTGTGCGAAATTTGTTCTCCACATTTGACCCTTCCCCTGGGGGAGCGGTGAGCTGCAGACAAGCCGCTGCTCGGGAACTATTTGGTGGTTTAACCCCCCAATCCGACCCCTTAATGCTGAGTGTCAAGCAGGGAGGCATTGGGTCCCATTTTTTCAAAGTCTTTGGCATGACCCGACCAGGAATTGTACCCCGATCTCCCAGTCTCAGGGCGGACACTCTACCACTAGGCCACTGAGAAGGGTAATGTCCAAAAAAAATAAAATAAATAAATAAAAACAGAAAATTGAAAAGAGATATAAAAAGTTGATATCTGTGTGAAACCAGAACGAGTCAGTAGTATGTTTTTCCTCTTTCTCATTTTTTTCTCCAAAACTGAAAGATGCCAAAATTCTCAGATTAGCCTTGTTTTAAGTTTCAAAAGAGCGCTCACAAAACTCTTGAATACTTCTCAGCTTTTCTTCCCTTTCATTCGGCCTCATGTAGAGAAATCAAAGAGGTCTACTCGGTTCACTCATTCTTTTCTCCTCCCACACTTTGTTGAATCAAATTTAGGAAGATCATAATGAGCTAACTAAATGTTTTCCCACATAGTCTAAATGTTTTCTCCACAACATTTAAATGTGTGGTTCACTGAAACATTTTTTTTTATTATTGCTTCAGATTACAATCAGTCGCTTTGAGATTTTCATGCAGGCTGAACATGAAAATAGTCTCCCACACCTATTTCCTGCATTAGCTTCTGATGGAAAATTGATGGTGAAATGCTCGGATTCGACAATCCGGACGGATCTATGTCACAATGTCACTTAACTGTCACATCCACTCCTGTCGGATCCACTCCCAGCAGACCCAGCTGGACTCCACCTCCCGGCATGTCTCACGCCTCCGGTGCTCACCGACGTTCCCGACATCATCCATAAAAGCCAGAAGCATTCTCCTGGACGCCCTCAGTCATCGAGGACTATTCATGCTCGATACCCAAGCTGTTTTATCTCCTAGAATCCTGAACTCTCACTCCCACCCAGAGAAAAATCTTCCGCTCCCAGCCGGAACACCACCTCCCGCTACTCTTTGGAGCACGCTCCGCCCACGTCTGGGCCCAGCGACCGCTTCCTGCTTCTTGCTCCACCGGTTCTAGCTGTGGGGTAAGTCACTACCATGACACCTAACATTCATGGACTCACTCATCTTGACTCATGATGGGGAAGGCTGTTGGGACAGCAGTAGCTCAGGAGGTAGAACGGGTTGTCCAGTAATCGGAAGGTTGCAGGTTTGATCCTGGCTCTGAACAGAGAATTCTGCTGTTCTGTCCTTCAGCAAAACAATTCTCCAGCCTCGCCTGCTGGTGGTGGTCGGAGGGACCGGTGGCGCCAGTGCTCCGCTGCCTCGCCTCTGTCAGTGCACCCCAGGGCAGCTGCAGCTACATCATAGCTCATCCCCACCAGCGTGTGATTGAGTGAATGACTGTCTGTGTTGTGATGCGTCTTGGGGGGTTGTAGAACCTTAAGAAGGAGCTATATAAATACAGACCATTTACCGTTTGTTTTAGCCCCCAGGAAACAGCAGAAATCGTCTCGGCTATTTAATGCTAATGATTAGCTTCTAATAGCAGAGGACGTCTAGGCTATTAGAAGCTAATCATTAGCATTAGCTTCCGCACCACAAGGCAGAACTCCTACAGGCTTGTTATGTGTGGAGATAAAACAAAGCTACAGAGAAATCGGACTCAGTGGTAGAGTTGCGTAGCTGTTATTCAATCAGAGGTGAGGTGTCCAAATATTAGGAAGTACATCATGGTCAAAAGTAAACAAAAAGGTTTCCTGTCCCACATGAACTCCTAAGGACTGAGGTTCATATTCTGGTCACCTTTGACTCAAAGTTATTCTAATCATTAATTAACTTTGGCGGTGCATGCATCTATCCTCAATACTCACTTCTAATCTGTTTGGAAGTATGCTCCACACTGTAACACTTAGGGTTAGCCTGCCACTAAAGGTCAAACGAGATTAGATACATCTGTTCAACCCTCCATACCATACTGCTTATCTAGCACCAGGTCTCAGGAGCAAAAGCTTAAGCAGAAATCCCCAAACCCCTCTTCACTTAGGTACCTCCTCCAGCTCATGCAGAAGGACAATTAAAGACATTTACAAGCCAAATGTGAGATATAATCTCCCCAGTGAGTTCTGAGTCTGCCCCAAGGTCTCCTCCTGGCGGGGCATGTCTGAAACACCTTCCATGGAAGCAGTCCAGGAGGCGTGGTTGGCAGATGCCACCTCATCCGGCTCCTTGTGAGGCAGGAACTCTGAGCTCATCCTGAACAGCCAAGCTCCTTACCTCCTCCCTGAGGAGGAGTCTGACCACACTATAGAGGTAGCTCACTTAAGATGTTAGTTTTTGAAACCTCGTACTTTCATAAAGGACCAACAGCGCATGCCTATAGGTGAGGCTTGGAATGTAGCCCAATGAAAAAAATATAAAACTCACCTTTAGGCTCAGCTCTCTCTTCACTACAGATTGGTAAAGCATCTTGATCTCTGCAGATGATGTCCCACTCAGGCTCCCCATCTAGTGCTCCATTCTACTCTCACTCATGAGAAATATCAGGATACTTAAAGTGACAGTGTGTAGTTTTTATCATTTATCTCTAGAAATATCCATTAAAATGTTGAAAATGAACGAAATAATGCCCAGTTGTTGAAAAATATTGGCGGCTTGGTAACATAGAATCATAAAAATCTGGTCTAAAATACTTGGGAGCGGGTCTAAGGGTGTGTCCGAAACCACGGGCAGGACTCTTGTGAGAAAGGGCCCTCGCCGGTCTAGCAAGGCCGGGTCCTTGCTCGACCGCTAAGACCGGAACCCAGCGGCTCTGAATTCGGACAGTCTAGCCTTCACCTCTACGGTGGCCCGTAGGTCCCGTCACAGCCGTGGCGGCAGCTACACGCAAAGGAAAAATGCTAAAGCTAGCAAAAATGGAGCAGGAATACTTAGGAGCTACAGCAGCTTCACGTCCATCAGCAGCGTGTGTTCACAACCGTTTTCAGGTAAAGTAACTTTGTTTATTCTAGAAGCTTTCAGGACTTACATGTTAACTTTAGATGGTTTCATGTATGCTTTAAGCTACATAATGAACTTGTTTAACATACACAACACATCACTACAGAGTATTAACATGTAGGTAATTAATATAAACCAAATGCATTATAAATTTCAAATGCAGTAGGATGTTTTTTAATGTAAACTGGACTTTAGAACTTCTTATTTTGCATCAAATGAGGGTAAAATGCTTTAAAACAGGCTTTTTAATAAAATAGCATTGAAGTGTTTTCAATGTGCATTTGTTTATTCAACTTAAGCCTAATAATGATTAGATCTGTCTTTAAAACATAAATTCTCTGTAGTTTTCCCTGCTGCTTTTCTTCAAACGGAACAGAACCAGTGTTCTGCAGGTTATATGTTTTGTTTGACATTTTTCAATAAAAAATTATTTTTTTAATCTATTACAGGTCAGCATACACTGTGCTGCACATCTGCCTCTGTGTTGGTGAAGTTGTGAGTCTGAGGAAGATGTGTGTGGAAGAGGTCAGCGGTGCTCTGTCCTGCAGGAGGTACCAGCAGACCACCACTACTGTTAACAGGCAAGTCATTTACGTAGGAACCTCTATTAAAAACAACACTGTGGCTTTATTTGCTGAAGAGTCACATTTGTTATACCAGTGGATCCATAAACCATCTTCTCATTTCATATTTCTGAATACATCTTAGAGATGTAACAGCCGTCGTCTGAGCCAGCCCAGCAGTCCCTGTAGATGGACGATGGAGTGGACAGTGAGAGGAAGCGTCCCAAAGCTCTCTCTGCGGACCGTCCTGTATGATGTTCCTCTGACCAGAAACGTCCAGCCACGGGTCTGCTCCAGCCCTCCATCCACGTCTGGATCCTCCTGCAGCAGATCCAGCTGCACTGTTGAAGACTTCCTGCTCACTCAGTTTAAATAAATGATCCAGGAAGAGTCGCTCAGGTTAATCCTGCTTTAACCGTACAAAACTGGTCCATACTGGTTTTGATCTGTAAATAACTGTAAGGTATTATAAATAATCTTGTCTCCTTACCATCTTTTCATTTTCTGTTCATGTAACATGTTCAAAAACATCTGTAATAATAAAACTGGTGATAAAATCAATGATCAGAAAGAGTTATCAGTTATTATTTGTTTTAATAAATGTGTTCAAATATCAAATAGCTAAATAACATTAACATGATGACAGTAGAAGGCCTCTCTCCCAGGAGGACCACCAGGTAAAGCCTCTCCTGACCCTGGACGCCTGCAGTCCTACAGAGAAAATCAGAGACCACAGGTGACAAAAAGGCAATAAACACATTTTTACATTTATCCACACGAGAAGATAAAAATTATATTCTTCACACAAACAATTTTTACTTCATTAAAACGTGTCAGCTGTGTAAATCCCTGAATGTTAAACTACTTTTCACAGCAGATCACAGAACTTCTGTGGTTGTGTGTAAACAGCTTCACTCTTCACCTCTAAGCTTAATAAAAACGCTTCTTTGCTCCGTTGTCCCTAAAACAAATGATAAGAAGCTTAATTAGCTAAAAATAAACACAAACACAATTTTAATTGTTCTTTAAAACATCAACTGTCTGAATGTAAAACTGCTTTTCACAGCAGAACACAGAAGAACTACTGTACTCATGTGTAGACAGTTTAATTCGCCACCCACACACACACACACACACACACACACACACACACACACACACACACACACACACACACACACAGACACACACACACGGGAATAACTTGGACCCGCGATACAAACTCGTTCTGGCTGATTTCTGCCTAAAATGTAATTTAAAAAAACAAATATACAAACTAAAAGTGTCTATAAACTGAACCGCTTTAAGCTTTTTAGGTTTTCTACGGCTAGTTTTAAACAAACTTACGTTTAAAACTTCGTAGCTCTCCCCATTTTCTCTTCCTGTTGAAAATCCACAGCCGGCCTGCAAAGCATGCTGGGATAGCCTTGTTCTGTGCGGATACAACAGACCCATCTTCGAAATGTGGGTGGACCAAGGACGCATTTGAGGACGCAAGAATGAGTATTCTTGGAATTTGGACAGTACTCGTTGCTGCGCTGTGACGCCATCGGCCTCAAAATACGCCCTTGCAAGCATCCTTCCCACGGATTCGGACACACCCTAAGTCTCTGGGAGACACCATATTAGATGCCATGTTTCCTTACCGGAGCCCTTGAGGAGAAAACACATTTACTGATTTGTAACAACTGGTAACAAAACTTTCACCATTAATAAATGTTGTTGTTTTACACATTTACCTCTTCACTTGTTGCCAGTGATGAAAGAGAGTCTGATGTGCTTGTCATTTTGCTGAAGTTTGAACTCCCCGGGCCTTTTTGACCCTAATGGGCATCCGTTGGTTAGGTCTTCCTCCAACAAAAAATACTGCTTGCTTGCAACGATTTAGGTATCTACTGTCCCCTATCACCAGGAAAAATACACACTGTCACTTTAAGCTCCTCCATCTGGAGATGAAGTTTATTCCAAACCTGGGCATCTTGTTTAGGGTGGTGACCTGAGACCTGGGACTGCAGACATAAGCCTGTTTCACCTCAGCAGCTTTCTTTGCTGCTGGTGGCAGATGCAACAGACATGGCTCTAAATAAGTTAGACTGTTCTTTACCAGATCATAGGCTTGTTTAGTTATTAGGTTGCAGAAATGAATTCATTTGCTGTATTTTCAGTCATTAATTAACATTCTTTGTCAAACTGTGCAAACGGACAGTTACACTGAATACAAAGTGACGATTGTTTTTGTCTATCTTAAAAATTGAGGCAGTTTAATTTTAATGCCCAGAACAATAATTAGGTTTAAAATGAACTAGTTTTTTGTTTTACTCTGCAGCATTAAAAAAGCTCAAATTGCACTCTTTAACAACCTTAGCTGCAGTCCTCTCGATGCTTTTCCCACATTGCAACATTACTGTAATGTATGACTTTGTTTACAGTTAGAACCCTCGGTATCCAACAATTACTCATCCCCACCACCTTATTACTGTTATCTGCAATGAGTTTTATCAAGGCAGTTTTCCTGCACCTAACTAGACCAAATGGGAATTTGTTAGTTGAGATGCATATGACTGGGACACATAACCATCAGTCCTCCACAGATCACTGTCATCTTTTAGTGCTCTGAAATAATTACGGTTAAGAAATAATGTTGTTCAATATCTTTTACACAAAGCAGGCCTTAAATTGCCCCCTGGAGAAAACCTAAATGTTCGAGTTGAGAAAGCCTTTGATGAACCGGTTCATGCTTTTTGTTTTTCCTTCAGGAAAATTCAATTTCAGTCTTGGAGAACAGACCTTCCTTGGACTCAAACTACAAACTAAACAGATTTAAATGGATAAGGATCTTGTCTAAAATTTAGCTTTTATTGTTTACAATATAAATTAAAATTATGTTATTATTTTTTTCAATCAAGTCACCTTTGGCATGTCTTGAAATCATTTAGGTTGTTTCTCTTCAGTGTGACCATCTGCTCTGTTAAACGCCAACAAGAGAATTGAGGGTGGAGATGAAGGACAAACATACAAGAATCTTAACTTTAAATAAAGTTATTCAAAGTCTGGAGGAAGTAAGCGGGCAGGACCTGCTGAACAAGAAATTTCAAACTGGTGAAGTCAGCAGCATCTCACTGTGTGAGAAATGGGAAGTACCGCTGGACAAGTGCGTTATCCAGCGATGGAAATGCATAACCGGCTGTGGAGCAGGGATTTGGCCACAGAAGTTAGCATTCGGCCGAGTGAATGTCCAGCAGATTGTGGAGTGGTTGGTTGCTGGTGAACAAAACAGCAAATGTTCAATTACATCCTGGAAATATAGCAATCTTTGTTTTTCCTCACATCTACTAGGATGCTTGCAGCAGTTTAGCCCAGTGTTTAGTCCAGTTGCTCAGGCTGTTGTTAACAGCAGCTCGGCTTAAGCCTGGTTTATGCTTCTCCGTCAGCTCCGCAAGGGACAGACACGCACGGATTGACGGAAGCGTTTTGCTCTTTTACTTCTCCGTCTCCTGGAGAGTGTTGCAAAGCAATTGCCCGGCAGGACCACAGAGGGCGTAGCGCTGTTCTGTGGTATCCTGTCATGCATCGGTCCAAGATAGTGTGTTTATGTTGTGTTTTTTGTGTATATAAGAGACTTTTAACACGGTCATATTTGTCTCTCATTCTCCCACCGCTTCATGCGCTCCCCACCTCTAAACCCACGTTTCCTGTCATTTCCGTCCACAAATAAAACGCTTGCTGCGCATCTTTTCACTCCTCCAGTCACGGGAGGATGAAACGTTCATATTTTTAGAGTTTTTTCACGAGGTATTCTTCAAGCTTCTCCGTGTCTGCCGCTAGTTATCCTCGGCTCTCTTTGCAATGGCGGCGCTGTAAACAACAGCGGTGTCCTGACCAATCACAAGCTTGCGTAATCCGTCTCGTTCGACGGATGTTTAAAAAAGTGGGCTCGACTCCGTACGTACTTGCGTGCCTGCCGGAGCCCTACGCAAGGACGTTGCGTGTCTCCGCACTGACGCCGACGGAGAAGCATAAACCAGGCTTAAGCGTTAGCATTACAACGCCGTTCTGTGTCCAAGTCTTCAGTAACAGACGATGCAAACATAAACAAGATGCTGAGAGCACAAAAATGTAAGACACTGATATTAACTTAGCATTGTGCTAGCGAATCATTAGCATGGCTTCTGTTTGGTTGGAGGTCCAAAACTCATTGAAATGTAACAAAAGACCAGATGTGTCTTAAACTGCAGCTTAACAGTCCACCAGGTTTTATTTATTGTAAATAAAGAGGCACGTTTCTTCAACAACCTCACCTTTTCATGTATTTAGTAACGACACCCAACATTCACTCGGGATTGACTAGACTAGCCTTGTCGCTTTGAGATAACCATAGAAAGTCCTTTCCAGCCAAAGTGTTTGTTATTGTATAATCTTCTGCTCCCTGAGGAGATCGCACCACCTGTGTGTGCTCCTCATTGCCACAATCCCCTGTGGGCTAATGCCGTCTCCAAACAGAGGCCACCCGAATGCAAACAGACTAATGAGGGATTCATCTACTACCATTCTCTAGGCTCACACATCCCAGCACTCCGGCCCCGTATTAGCATAGTTTTGTCCACACTCAGATCCTAATCCATCTGTTTGTCCTTGAACATAGCACAGGATAACTGAAAAGTCTTCTCAGTCAACAGAGCACGAATCTCCCCTGTGTTCAGTAATCCAATTAAAATGATTCCTCCTTCCCTCAGCTCTGCCACCCGATCAGCAGGGTGGGGGGTTGTTCAGTATGTATAATGCACTATGGGAGGTTTGCCTCAAAGAGACAGAAACATGCCATCAGAAGCAGTATTCTACTGTGCCATCATTACCCATTGGACCAGCAATGTCTCCCAAAGCTAATACTTTTAATTTGGCACAAATGAAGTTTTTGGAAAGTAGATACAAAATTCATCAGCGGTGATGAGTTCTTTAAGTAGCTCACACACTTTTTCTGTCACCAGCTCACAAAATGATCAGACAGGAAAGCATCAATTACAGTGTTTAATGGAAGCGTCCGACGTGGGTCAAAGGAATTCTCTTCACAATCAGAACACATTTCTTTATCCACTCTTGTTTCCTTTGCTCCCCTTCCCCTCCCGCTCGACTCCTCCCTTTTCAGAGATCCATTCTGTTTAATTGGAGCTGATGAGAATTGGGACTTCATTACTGCCTTACTATGAATTAGTGTGTGGTGTAATTGGCCTTCCAGTCTCATGGGAGGTGCCCTGATCCGATGGGTCCGACTGGGGGAGGCTCTTCAGGCTCAGGTGGAAGCTTTGGTACGGCTGAGGTTCAGCGTTCAGCTCAGCAACATTTGTCTTTACTCCAGTGGTAGAAGATCAAAGATAATTGTTCGTAGAATTGTTTTTTCACATCAAAGTTGTCTGTTTCTAGTTTTAATTGTAAATGACAAATTGCATAATCACGAGGTAATTACCATGTGTTAATGAGTTTTGAGATGATGACTGTCAGCCAATGTTTACACCACGCTAACAAAGTGATTTGTCACAGATGCATGGCTGGATGGAGATGCTTGGCTTTCCGTTTCTGAAACCGTCATTTTTTGCTTCCATCCATCCATTCTCCACTGCTTTTAGGTCTGGTTGTGGAGATGTCAGGTCCAGGAAGGTGGCCCAAACATCCATCTCTCCAGCAACACTCTCAAGTTCCTTTTAAGGGGTCTCAATGTGGTCCCAGACCCAAGAAAATAAGTAAGTAAGTAAGTAAGTAAAAGTTTATTTATATAGCGCCTTTCACAGATATAAATCACAAAGCGCTGTAGTCATCTCTCACACAAGTTTTGGGTCTTCCCAGAGCTCTACACTGAGTCAGACATACACTGAAAACAAACAGAAGGCAACAACTGGGAGACCTCTTATAATCAGATGTCTGAACTGGTTTCCATGTGGAGGAGCAACATATCCCTTTGTGACAGCAGCGTCTGTCACCTCAGTGACTTGGAGTTTCCCATGGAGTCTCACACCTGCAGCTCATCTCCTCAGGAAGCCTAATCAGCACTTCTGGGATCTACCAACTCCCAAGGGAGGGGAGATTCATGTTTATGCTTGTGTTTAATTTAATGTAGATATTTTCTGTTATGGATAGGGAGTTTGTAATTATGATTTAGTTATTTGAGTTACCTGAATTGATTAGACTGGTTAGTTTGTGTGTGTGCGTGAGGATGTGTGTGTTAATTGTATGTTAATTGTTCCCCTCTTGTATGTACAGTGGTCTGATCAGCCACTATTTAAGTTGAACCTGGTGTGTCTGAAATGTCTTTTGTTTTTCTGGATAGAGTGTCTTGTGCTGTGATTAGGTTAGAGTTCCTGTTAACTTTGAAGCTGCTCCAAAAATAAAATGGAGTTTTGAGCCTCATGAGCAGTGCTTCTCTGGCTGGTTTGTGCAAGTCCCTGACACCCTTCCATGGTCATCCCCGGATGATGGAGATCCTAAATTTATCCTCCAGTCTGAGTCCTGCCGTTGGTTTGAGGCAGCTTTTAGTTGCTTGTACCAAGGGACTTATTCTTTCAGCCATAATTTAACTCATGAAGATGGGTTATGGATGGAAAGCAGATGGTCAAAAAAATCACGACCTTTGACTTTCAGCTCAACTCCAAGTTCATCACAACAAATCCCTGATCTGTTGGCTCATGTTGGACCCACTCAGTGGGCCACAAAATAACATGGAGTCTGAACTCATAGTGATACTTCATTATTACAACCAGCGACTGACAGGTGTCCCTCATACCAGCACTCACAGGTGCATCCAGTAAACCTAAAGTCAATCGGACTGTTCAACGCCTTCCTTCTCTAGAGGGTTCTTCCAAGAGTTCACCAGAACCAAGAAAAGGCCCTTTTGGTTTATTTTTGTCAGAGGTTGTAGCCAACATGTATGTAGTGCGGTAGTGTGGTAAAGAAAGACTACGTCATTGGTCAAGACCACTCCAACCACTTCAAAACTCTGGTAAAAACCTGGAAGCTCCCACTGCACTCCATAAATGATAAATGACCCGCACTTGTATAGCGCCTCTCAGAGTAAGGACTCCAAAGCGCTTTACACTACAGTGTATCATTCATCCATTCACACACACATTTACACACTGATGGTGATGAGCTACAATGTAGCCACAGCTGCCCCCGGGCGCACTGACAGAGGCGAGGCTGCCGAGCATGGTCACCACTGGTCCCTCCAACCACACTTAACCCACCTTGCAGCAGGCAAGGTGGGTTAAGTGTCTTGCCCAAGGACACAACAGCAGAATTCTCTGTCCGGAACCGGGATCGAATCTGCAACTTTCCGATTACTGGACAACCCGCTCAACCTGTTGAGCTACTGCTGCCCTATGATGCCAACAACCAGCCAAACACTAGCAAAGTATTCCGTAACCAAACCAGACAGAACCAGACAGGGCCATTGGATCTGGTGTCTTCTCTCCATCTTAAACCAACAATGAACCAAATCTACTGCAGATAAAGCTGCAAAAACAGGACAAATGAATCACCACAAAAATGAAAACCAAAATAACATACTGTAGCTGTAAAGGCTGCTGGAACAACAGTCAGTCCTTTTGCAGTAGAAGTATATTTAACAAACCCAAACACACACAGATGCACCTAATGAGGATTTATGCAAATTGTTGAATTGAGTTTAGATACATGACCGACACAAAATGGATCACAACAGCTACAAATTCAAATGGACTATTGAAAACCAAGGGCAGTCCCTTCATCCAACTATCAAACATGAAGAAAACACCATGATTGGTACTTAAACACCTTCAAGTCACCCGCAACTGCCCAAGATCACATACTTAATTAGTTCAAAATTTTTATCCTCTTTTACGTGTCATGGCCAAATCTGCTTCGCTCATTCAAATAGATTAGCAAGCCTGAATGTGGAAAAAAAATCTAATGATGATTGCTAATTGAAAAATTAGAAACTCAATTAGAGGCTAGAGATCTAATTAAACTGAAATTGAATGGAGGTCTAGCCTCGGACTCAGCTTCTGTCTCGTTTCTAATCTCCTCAAGGTTTTGATTTGTCTGCTAAGTGAATGCAGCTCTCAGACGCGTGTGGCTAAAATACAATCAGCTTTCGTAGCAAAGCCATCGGGCAGATTGATTTGGATTCAGACACAGTCCCTTCCCTGGCTGTGAGAAGGATGAAAATAATAATGTAAAGTCATTATGTGGATGGGAAGTCTCTAAGCAAAGACAGACCCGTGTATCCGCTGAGAAGACCGCGTGGAGTCATTTTCTAATTCAGGTCTGAAGATTACAGGATGGAGGAAGCAGTCAATGGGAGCTGGCATGCTCGAGCGGTGCTTCAAATATCTCACTTAAGGACATTACAGTTATCCTTTAAGGAATTGATGGGAAAATGAAGATGTCACTCATGACAAACTATACTGTGCGCACAGGCCTGCTGCTCATCAGTTATGTTGTCAGATTTAGAGGTGGTTGTGTCTGTTTCTAATCTACTCTATCCCACAACACTATCCCGCTTTCACTCACATCATTGTTTACCCCACAGTTAGCCTGCCTCATGGAACAGCTAGAAAAGCTAATTATAAATAATAACAACCAGGGGCATTGCCACCTAGTCTATCGGGAAGGTTCTGATGTATGGAAACCCAACAATAACAGCTGCACGAAAAACAAAAAATAAGTCAGCTGAGAGTAATTTATAGTTATGTCTGTGTTTTTGTATATTTTATCATGAAATATTCTGCCTGCAGTGCTGGCAGTGGCTGTGTTTCTCCTGCATTCTGTCAGTGGCTTCGGGAAACAACGATGAAAAATTGGTACATGTGATGAAAATCTGAACCCATGAACAGAAAACCTTGTATCAGATCCAAATGCAGAAATATCACATTCCATCACATACCAAAATAAAAGTTTTAATTCAATTCAATTCAGTTTATTTATATAGCGCCAACGCATGGGTCGTCTCAAGGCACTTCACAAAGTAAACGTTCCAATACAGTTGAGTTCTTTAAGCTAATCGGTAAAAATTTTCCTATATAAAGAACCCAGCAAATTGCACTGAGTCACTGGGTGTTTCTCAATGCCAAAGAACCTCGCCTTGATGTCTTGGCCCCACCCCGGTTGCCAAGGAGGTACATTATAGGGAGCTGCCAAGACATGTTCCAATGTTCATGTTCTACTGAGGCGTGTGTTCTCTGTTTGTTAGCCGTTTAGCTAGCTGAGCAAGGATACACGGGAGGTGTCTTGTAGCCTAGCCTTGGTTGAAAATTACCCAGAATACACCGCAGTATTTTCAAAAGGATGGCGGATCAAAAGCCGGCAGCTACTTCGGGGGGCAAATTTCAAGTTTAAAAGTAAGTCAACTAAGTTAAAATGCATTTTTTAGATCTAAAGAAGTTATCTATGGTTGGTTAGTTGCTTATTAGTTGCAGCTTTGGTGGCTAGCAGGTAGTGACTCACTTATATATTTAATTTAACAAATAAATACACAATTTTAAAAAGTAAAAGGCTCGTTATATATTTATATTGAAACTTATACCTATAAAATATAACATTATTTCCCGTGTCACATGACGTTACGTGACCGCTGTGGAAGCCGCGGTCACGTGATGCAAGTCTGTTCCATTTAACTGTTAGAGAGAATTATAAGACACCTTTCGTCAAACTTTTTGACAGGTCTATTGTTCTTGGACCTTTTTGACCTTTCAGTCCTATTGTTCATTTGACCCTTGACCTTGCCCCCCCTTCCTATCATTAATCAAATGGACAGGTGTATTGTTCAATCTTTGCCCCCCCTTCCGTATCATTAATCAAATGGACATGTGTATTGTTGATCGTCCAGATGGCCTAGACCCCCCACGCCGCATCATCAATGGCGTATTGTTGAACGTGTCCAGATGTCCATGATCCCCACGTCATAGGCTAATGTGTGTAATGGCGTGTGAAGTTTCTTTTTGTGATAGCCCATCGGTTCCCACAGCCCCCCTCCCTTCTGAGTGTAATCCTATTGTGTATAACTCTTTAAAAGCTCAGATCTGTCCGAATGGTGAAAAGCCGAGCTCTAAGAAAAAATGATGAACCACGAGGAGCTGAATGAAGCACCAAGCCGCGCTGAAGAAGTGTCTACTACATCCGACGCTTCAACTTCAACTCAAAAAGTGAAAGAAGAGAGTGTGGATACGCCGCTGTCAAAAACCATGCTTTGTGAAAAATCCATCGCTATACATCAGATGCCGGCTGGAATTGGTGCCCCCCGCAAATCTACATTTTACATATGCAGAGTGCAGGTTCCTCCTTTCGGCGGTAAAGAGATCTTGGAGCAAATATGGCAGTTGGAACCTTACGGCTATACCGGTAGTTTTGGGTACCGGTTCAGCTACGACACTAAGGAACTGTGTTTAATCCAAGATGTGGCTGAGGGCGAACCTCTTAAATCCTATTTATCAAACTCACCAGCGGTTCTCTCCTACAACGATTGGGCTGTGCTCAGGCTGGCTGTTCCACGCAAGGTGCACAGAGATGATCCTGAGAGACCTCGTCCGCCTGTCAATCGCAGTGGGCCGCAAGCTCTTCCAACGTTGGATGAAATCCAGAACGCTGTGACAGCATTCAGCGCTTCATGGGAGGGGGAAGAGGATGCTGATGGAGAGTGGATGTTCAAGGCCTCGGTCCGTGTGAGAGGATTTGAGCTCTTTTTTGTGCTGGAGAATGTGCATTCTGTATGCGGAATTTACCGCCTTCTACAGGTTGTACCTTTCGAAGCCTGGTGTGAAAAAATAAATGAAGTGGAGGATCGTATTACTTCATTTTTTCGTACCAGCCGCTGTTGGAACGACATTCTGACAGTGCGAAAAAAGCTGGAGTTCTAAGACCTGCCTTAGGAGGAGGAGGAGGAGGAGGAGGTTGCATCATCATACCACGCCCCCCACCCAGCACTAGTTATAAAGAGCTTACAGTTAGAAACCATTTCATCCAGACGATCTAGGCATCAGCATGACGGGGTTCTACAATCAGACGACCCTTAAAGACCTTTGGAGCCCACCACCGAGCTGGGTACTAACGGATTCATCACCACCGAGATACAACACCAGTCCGAGGTCCAGATCGCTACCATCACCACCACCGCCGAGATACAACGGCAGTCCGAGGCCCGCATCGGCACCATCGTGTTTTCCAGAGGATAACCTACCACGACTCCCCACCATCATGGAGGTTCCGGAGAACGTACCATTCAGGCCCTGGGTCGATGGGGCTGATCCACCTTTGGTGACATCAAACCCTGAGCCGCCGCCAGGTCATGAGGAGGAGGAGGATGTGCAACCCCTCGACATCCAGAGCACCGATGAGGAGCCTCACCGTCTGCCTGACTGGGTGTTTTCAGAAGACAAAGTAGACCGTGTGAAAATGGGTCTTCTTCACTTGGTCAACATGGCGATCAAAGCTCACTTACCAACCATCTGCCACGGATGCAAGATCGATCACCCCAGTCAACGGCAACACGAATGTCTTTACGTAGCTGAAAATGAATTATTTTACGATTTTCACTTTACGGACATTATTCGCAGGGTTTTAACACCTAAACTGATTCCGGCTCTTCAAAGTTTTCTCAGTCTGCACGGCTTCCAGCCTCTGGACACTGAGATTCTGTTCGCCATGGCTGTGACGCAGCTGCACGGATTCAGGGCTGTGATGCCCATTCACAAAGACATTTTTCCGGTGTACGATCGCCTGTCCAAAGCTGACCTGGACGCGCTGTCCGGGGTGGTGATGGAGTGAGCGAGCTGCGGAGGGTCTCTTCTACAACTTTATTATTATATTTGACGACAGTATGATTAGATTTTAGTTCTGACTAGTGTTTAGATTATATTTGTAGACTGTGTGATTTTATTCATTATATTTGACGGCTGTTTTTTACAGTATGATTAGACTGTGTGATTATATTCTATGACTGCTGTTTTTTACAGTATGATTAGATTGTGTGTACAATTTATGAAATAAAAAGAACTAATGAAAACAAATGTGCATCATTTTTGCCAACCATTCATCAGAGATGGAGGAGGTAATGAAAAAGGTTTATTTTACACCAGAACATCAGGGTAGTTACGGTGGTGTGGAAAGGTTTAGAACCGGTTTACAACAAGATATTGGGGAGAAAGTTTCATCGGATAAGGCTCGCGATTTTCTCTCAGAACAAGACGCCTATACACTTCACAAACCTGCAAGAGTTCATTTTCCGAGAAATAAGGTTTTTGTCTCAGGGCCGCTAAAACAGTTTCAAGCTGACTTATGCGACATGCAGGCCTTGTCAAAATCAAACGACAGCTTTAATTACCTATTAACCGTCATAGATGTATTTTCAAAGAAAGCCTATGTACGAGCCCTGAAAAACAAATCGGGGAAAGATGTTACAGAAGCTTTTGCTTCAGTTTTGAAAGACAGCGGTGTCCCTAAAAAATTGCAAACGGATTCCGGTAAAGAATTTTTTAATAAGAAATTTGAAGCCCTCATGAAGAAACACGAAATTGTGCATTTTGCCACAGCCAGCAGCGTAAAGGCCAGCGTTGTGGAGAGATTTAACAGGACTCTAAAAGGTAGAATGTGGAGATATTTCACAGCCAAAAACACCCATCGCTACATAGATGTGATTCAAGATTTGGTGAAAGGTTATAATCATAGCTACCACACTTCTATCAAAATGGCCCCCTTTGAAGTTAACACGGAAAATCAATGGCAAGTGTTTCGCAACCTTTACGGGACCACCGCACCGAAGCCTGCAAAGAAAATGAAGTTTAACAGGGGTGACGTTGTGAGAATTTCCAAACTCAGAGGTGTTTTTGATAAAAAATATGAGCAGAGTTTCACGCACGAGCTGTTCACAGTGGACCAGTGTCTTCATCGAGCACCGCCGGTTTATAAACTCAAAGATTTTGATGGGGAAAAAATTGAAGGGTCATTTTATGAACCCGAATTGCAGAAAGTAAACTTATCGACCGAACGATCCTTCCACGTTGAAAAAATTTTAAAGCGCAGAACTTACAGAGGCCAGAAGCAAGTTTTTGTTAAATGGCTTGGCTGGCCTCAAAAATTTTCCAGTTGGATTAAAGCCTCAGACCTGCACGACGTTTAAAAAAACAGATACAATAAAAAAAATGGATCTGAGACAAGAGGAGGGTTTTTATATCACATTGCCCTCTAACGCCAGTAACGAAGTGTTTAAAAATAACACGATTGCCAGTTACAGAACCGATCTAGCCCGTCACATCAATCTCAATGGCAGGTGGCAAGTGGGACTGTCTGAAATCACTTACGTGCACTCGTGGTTTAATTTACCGAACGATCGTGCGTTTGTTGAATGGCGACGAGTGAAAGAACCTAAGAAAATCAACAGAGCTCCGATTACTCCCGGATATTATAAAGCTATCCAAACACTTAGAATGGAATGTGAGACTGCTATGAGAAAGATTGATCCTGATTTCTATCTCATTCACAGATTCCCCGACCCCATTCTCAAATATCAGATCGGTGATGAAATAGAATTTAGATTTTTAGCGCCTCTGGCCTATCTGTTAGGTTTCAACGCGGGTGAGTGGTTGACGCCTGAAGGTACTTCAGGCATCGATGAACCTATCAAATCGGCGCCTCACCCACCCGATTTAACAGGCGGTCTATATCAATTTTACTGCTACACGGATGTCGTGACCGAGCAGTTGGTCGGGGACGTCTTTGCGCCTTTATTACGTACGGTGAAAGTTGAAGGGACCTTCGGTCACACGGTCACTCATGTGTTTAATCCTGTGGATTACATCAGCGTTTCTACGAATCATATAGAAAGCATTCATATCGAAATAAAATCTGATCAGAATGAGCCGATTCACTTCTTATACGGAAAAACAACGGTGAGGCTTCATTTCAGGCCCGCACATCAGAGAAATACAATAATATAACGCTCGTGAAACAGGGTGAGAGAGTCAGTTACGCTCGTACGTCTTGCAGACATGATTTATCACCTGCAGAGAAACGATCCCAACCGTTTTATCAATTATTACGTCACTCAGGCCGGTCATGGTTTACCAGGTTTTAGCGGTGTTCCTTATATGTACGGACGTGGCTTTGGATCGATATTTTCAAGACTGTTTCGATTCATATCACCTTTTGTTAAAAAAGGATTTGCTCTGGCTAAACCGCATCTCAAAAAGGCCGCTACAGGAATCGTGTCAGATGTGTTGACGAGAGCCGTCGGTAAAATCAATGACCCTAATGCCCAAGAGGGGTCAGGCCTCATGGTTCTGTCGAGGCGTGTTCGCAAAAGACCCCCCGGCAGGCGTTTAAAGACATCTACATCACGAAGCGACCGACGCATCAAAGCTCCAGTTACAAAACGCAAGCAAAAGAGGAAGAAGTCTCGTCAGACAGGCTCTGATATTTTTTAATCATGTCACTGCTCCACAGCAAATCGTCAGAATGTACGCTGAGTGAACTGGATCTCTTCACCGTACCCATGACGCAGTTGTCTATCGAAGATAAGATCTACAGCGAAATTTTACCCATAGCGGCCCTGACGGACGGCGGGCCTGTAGAATTTTTTGTCCCCGGAGATGGAGAAAAATATTTGGATTTAAACGACACTCTTCTATTTTTGCGGGTGAAAATTACAAACGATGACGGCAGCCCGCTAGATGATGGTGCTGCCACCGGTCTGATTAATTACCCGTTAAACACGATTTTCTCACAATGTGACGTGGTTCTTGGCGATCGTCTGATTTCACAGTCCAGCGCCACGCACCCCTACAGAGCGATCATCGAAACCCTGCTGAACTTTTCTGAAGCGAGTTTGAATTCTCAATTCAGCGCGGGATTGTTCTTCAAAGACACCGCAGGCGCGCACGATTCCACCGTTGTAATTAACGGACGCAATTTAGGCCTTAATCAACGAGCGACTTTTACAGAAAACTCCAGAGAAGTGGATCTGATAGGACCCCTGCATTCTGATATATTTTTCTGTGAAAGACTTCTTTTAAATTCCGTCGATCTCAGAATTAAACTGACACGCGCGTGTGATGCTTTTTGCCTGATGGGGGCGCGTGATTCCACCTACAAGCTGAAACTGCTGGGTGCATCGCTTTTTGTGAAGAAAGTTAATATTTCACCCGCCGTACGTTTGGGTCACGAGTCTGCTTTACTAAAAGCAAACGCCATGTACCCGCTCTCACGCGTGACCGTCAAAACTTATTCCATTCCACAAAATTCGAGGATATGTAATCTGGAGAACCTCTTTCTCGGCGCCATTCCTAAATATATCGTCTTAGGATTAGTGGATCACGAAGCTTACACAGGACGTCGAGATCTTTCGCCTTTTAATTTTCGTCACATGAATGTGGAATATCTGGCGTTGTCCAGAGACGGAAAACAGATTCCATCGAAAGCCTTCCAACCTACTTTTTACCAGGGAACATCGGTCAGAGAATTTTATAATCTGTTTACAGCCACTTCAAGACAATTGAAAGATTTGCCTCTATCGATTGATAGGTTGGAATATCAACAGGGGTATACACTCTTTGCCTTTAATCTGAACACAGCGGATGACTCGGAGGCGCTTTCAACCGTTTCCACCGGCAACCTGAGGATGGAGATGCGCTTTGGAGAACCTCTGAGAGCCACGGCTACACTCATTGTGTATGCGTGTTACGACTCCATTCTGGAGATAAACTCAAAGAGAGAGGTATTGGTGGATTATTATTAATGGATAATCACGAATTGGACGGCATATTATCGAACCTGCTGGGAGATTATTTTGGTGGCGTGTACGCGTCTGATCAGCTGTCTACCGTCCCAAAAAACATTCGACTACCGGCCTACTTTGTGGTAAACACTCATCCTGTCCATTTACCCGGTGAACACTGGTTGGCGCTAGCTGTGGAACAAAATGGCCTCGGGACATTTTTTGACTCTTACGGTCTATCGCCTGAATTTAAATATTACCCTGAAAACATCCTGAATTTTCTAACAGAACGTTGTTCACGAATACAATATCAGGATCGTCAGCTACAGAGTTTTGCATCTGACCGTTGTGGCCAGCATTGTGTTTTTTTCCTGTGTCATAAGGCTTGTGGACTTTCTCTGAAACAAATTCTGTCTAAATATCATAAAAATGTAGATAAAAATGATGCTATGGTTTATCATTTTGTTAAAAAATTTTCAAATTGCATCAAACGTCATGATGTATACTACACACAGGTGAATTGTACTCTTGAAATGTTTAAAGAATGTCACGGACTGTGAAATTTGTTTTGAATAAAGTTTTATTGAACAAACAAGAGAGTTAAGGTGTAAAGCTGATCCATTTCTTCAAAGTGGGGACATCGCTCCAGCTTGGTGATAAAATGATATTTCTCCTCGGTTTTTTCTTTTTTTTCTTCAAAACGTCTTCAGAATCCGGAAGTACAGCCCCTCCGTTCCTGAGTTGCGTAATCTGACGTTTCGCTAGCGGATTGGACACGATAGATAAGGGTACATTTTTTTCTACTAGAGTTTTTAGGAAAGGAGTCCAACCCGTCGGTTCTGATTGTGGATGTTTTTTTAACGGGTTGCTGATGCTTTTAATCAAGTCAAGGATGTGCGATCCTTTCTGCACATCGCCTTTATATTTAAATTCCCCCGTCGGAGTCCAGTTTAATCGTGTCATTTTCAGCAGGTACTCGGCGTTTTTTCTTCCGCGCACAGGAAGATTCTGTAGCGTTTCATTAATGAGCGTGTCAGCCGCTGTTTCTACAGCTGACGTAGGCTCAGCCGTCACAGTGGGCGGTTCAGTGGGAGTTGCACTTTCGTGTAGTCCGCTTTTCATCAACTTCAGATAACGCTGTAGCAGCGCATTGTATTTTTTAATTTTCTCATACGGCGTTAATCCCGTCTCCTGCATAATTAATTTCATTTCAGAGTCAAGATTCTCTTCAGCCACGTCCCGTATCGTAGGTTTAACAAGCTGACGTAATTGTTGGGGGGTCACCATAAACATTTTTTGAGAAGCCATCGTTTATTTCCTTATTAAGCCACCTATCAGTTCGCCGATCAGAGGCGCAGCGGCTGCTAGTAGTATGGGTAGAAATCCGCCTTTCTGGCCGACTAAAAGCTTCTTTTTTTTAAAAAGGCTAGTTTTGTTATGAGTCAACTGTCTGAGCACCGTTTTGCTTTTAGACAACTTTCGAAATTGACGCGGCGACAGACGTATATTTCCTTTGATCACGTTTAAAGCTATCTCACACAAAGCCTTGAGAACGTCCTCGGAGCACCCTTTTAAAAACTCCTGACGTTGGCGATGCTTCATACGTGACAAAGCACGTAGAATCTTGGCGTTGCGTTTTATCCGGGCTGACATGGCTCTGTTTTAGGCAAATACACCGCGGTGAGCTGATCCGGAAGTAAACCCGTACGGAGACGGAAAGATTCTGGCGTTTCCGCTTTTAAATCCACAATTAAATAACCGTACGATTCTGACGTAGCGTCTTGAAAACTCTCCATGAAATATCTTTTTTGGGTAGGATATATTTGATTTGCTAAAACATTGATTTGCAATTTATCTCGAGGGTTTTTAAACAAAATCAAATAATTGGTGTTTAAGCTGATGGAACGACTATGTTTTCCTTGATGAAAAACATTTTGAGTGATTAAAATGACGCTCATATTTCTGTGATGTCTCAGCTGCGTAAATAATTTTAGCACTCCAGGATGGCTGGAGGTTTGAGACATCATGTCATCCAAGATCACCAAGTGGTTTTGACCCGATGGAAATAAATCATCATCCTCGAATGAAAGCGGGAGACCTTGAATGAATCGAATACTTTTATTACAAAGATCATCATACATAGGTTGATAAGATGTAAAAAACCACACGATGTTTTTTGGCATTTCAGTTAAACATTGCATACAATTTTCCAAAATACTTTTTACAAAAAAGGTTTTTCCACAGCCTGACGGACCAGCAAATTGTGCACTGAATGGAGACTTTAGTCTAGCGTCAAAATCAGTTTCCATTTTTAATACCCGAATGGTTCTGTACTGCCGTCAGCAAACAACCTCCTTTTATCAAAAATCACACGAAACCTTTTCACAAATGAAACATTCGCGAGAGTGAGACCTTTTTTATCTCTCTTGACGATCTCCTGCCGAGTTTGCAAAAATCTTCCCCTTTCTCCAGCCACGTACCCCTCAACCAGCAGCGCTAAGCTGTCAAAATTGATGTGATCAGATGAAATGAATGACTGTGTGATACCCTTAGCCTTTAGCACCACCTGCTGGCGGTCCCGGGTTTTGTAAGCATAAGTTTTTGGACCAGCTGATGCAAATTCCGTGATGGAATCACCTCCAAGTTCGTCAGTTAGATCCCCCAGCAGCGGTCCTGTTGGTAAAACACACTCGTTCTCTTTGACAGAATAAATTATAGAATCTGTATCGTAATAAATGACGCGATTTCCCAGTTTGTTCAACGCATTTAATAATTTCAATCTGGCATAAGTTGTGGTGAAAGCGGCGATAAAAATGTTGTTGCTTCTGCCAGGAGTCGTTAGGCATTTTTCTGCCAAACTGTGTTGCACCAGAACGGCTCCTGAAGTGAGAAAACTGAAGAATTTAACATTGTATCTCCCTGAAAACAGAATGTCAAAAAATTCATCAGGTTTTTGAACAAATGTGGTTTGTACAAGATCATCTCTTTGACCAAACTTTCCCCAGAGTGAATTGAGACATAATTTTGAAATGGCACGCATAGCAGGATTGTGCTGAATCTTAGACGCATCTAATAGTATTCCCTGACGAAGTTGGTAGTCCTGAATGTATTTTCTTTTCGAGTCATCGTCAATCAATCCTTCAGGAAAACCAGACGCTTGTTGTTTCTGCTTCAAAAACGTGTTAATGTAACCTGCGAACACATCTTTACTGCTTTTCTCAAAATCCCAGACTTCAATCATTTTCACCAGACTGTAACCTGAATCCAAAGCATAATTGAACTCTACACTCACCCAAACGCCCGTCAAAGCACGTTGAGACGCGCTGTGTGAACAAGAATCAGATTGATTATTCATTTCAGCGCATGTGCGACACAGTGTAAAAACGAGTTTACCTTTGGATGTTTTAAAAGGCAGAACAGGGAAAAACAGTTTTCTGGGTGGCAAAACGACAGCTTTAATCAAGCCAAAATAGTGACTCGGATCTCTGAAATTTTTAACATGAATTTTGGGATGGCCTATGGGGTAAGTCTGTGTGGCGTTTACATAAGGGTACAGGCTCGTAAAATCCACATAGTGGATTTTTTCACCGCTCTGAGCAGAATGCCTCAGCCGAACCGGACAAGTTCTGCCTCCATACAGGGCTTCACGAGGTAAAAGAGGAGCCGGCGGTGGATCAAATCTTGAGACAAACTGTTTCACGTCCGGATCAGTTTTTACCATCTCCTGCCAATCATGTTCCCAAATGACATTCATTTTTAATCGATGCACAGTTTCCAACGACTGAAGCTTTTCGACGGTTTTGTCATAAATTTCACCAAAAGTGATTTTTCTCAGAGGACATATGGATGACTGTAAGAAACATTTTGGACAGCCGTGGAAAAAACAACCCATATACTCAAACCCTTGTTCGACGCCTGAAATCACAGCATATCCGTCGAGATAAAAATCTCCCACTTTATACTCCCCCAAAGGCGTTAAAGCGTGTTGAATGTCTACATTTTGACTGCGTGAAACCCATTCCAGCCACACGATGCTTGAACTTGAAAATGGTTTTTGTTGCGGTCGATAGCCGAGCGGACAAGGAATGGCCAATGTGTCTGGTTTTAGGAATTTTGATCTAAACACACGCATGCAAGCTGAAGCGATCGTGACAGATTTCAGCGGGTCGATACCTGTTTCATTAAAAAACTCCTCTCTGAAAATACCGCATGCTTTACGCAGAATTTCCACATCGTTTCTACAATAAAACACGGCCTCCTTTCTGAAATCAAACAGCTGCTGTTTAGACACATCGGTGTACCATTCTAAAAATATTTTTTTATGCTCCGGAGACATTTGTTCAAACCCATAATGGCTGACATCTGGGTAAGGTCCTTTATAATTCAGATGTTCAAGCGATGAAAATCTGTGAGGAAAATAACCTTTAGTTTTATCTGTAAAGCCCAAAGCAGCTGGAAGGTTGGCTAATTTCATCATGAGGAAACTTAAGGAATCAATGAATCTCAACCCGAAATCTGGATCGTGAAAACTCAGGATTTTACAGCCTTGCATGAGTATATTTTTGGGAACAATTTTTAATTGACACATAGCGCTCAAAATTATATAAGCATCAAATCCACGCGCATTGTGTGCAACAAATGTATAATTGCTGAATTTAGGACGACGCATCTGCATAATAAAATCTTTAATGCAATCTAAACCAAATTTCTCCCAAACGTCGCCTGAATCGGATTTTGCACAGATTAAAAAAGGTGTATGCACACCGTTCTGATCCGTAAACGTTTCAGTGTCGTAATAAATAACCTTTTCCGTTAAACCGTCATCTTTTTTTTCAAGCTGAATAAAACAGCGATGATCGTCCGTGACCACCGACTGTTTGCAAACGATGCATTTGGTCGCTGAGCAAACGTGCTGTGAACCATTTCCACCCATGGCGATGTAATAAGATTGTTTACAAATGGTGCATTTTTTAAACATTTCGCAAGGAGAAACTAACCTGTTTGCTTGAGGCCTTAAAACAGGTGTTTTGTGAGTTTGAAAACATATTACATTTTGGCATATTCGATTACAATCAGAACATGTGATGAGAGACGTTTCTGTCCGTTTGCATAAATCGGTATTACACACGCGACAGAACCATTTACAGTGATGTCCGTTTATGTTATTATAAGCGGAAAAGCACCATGAACAAAAATATTTGGCTCCTAAGAAACCTTTAATATTTTTTATGCCGTAATAATGTTGGTTCAGTAGCAAAATGAACAACGGATTTGTTCGATCGCTAAAATCTGTTTCAAATTTAGAAATGATTCTGTCGGATCTGTAAAAAATGATTATTTTTCTTTGAACAATATTTTCAAATTGAATCACGTCGCTAAATGAAACGGTTGATTGCTCCTGAAGCCCTGCCTGTTGATGAATATTTTTAGCCACATTCAATAATTCTGTATCTCTCGCTGAGGGATTTAACAGTCCGGCTATGCTTAGCGCAAAACACAACGGCTGATTGGCCTCTGGAGGACAAATGAGATGGTTTCGTTTTTTATTGACTAATTCGTGATCCAGAATGGATTCGATTTTTCGTTTTCCGCCGCCGGACGGATTATTTATCACTTGCAGTCTGAAATTAAATTCGTTGTCGGCCTCTAATGCTTCATTTGATTGGACTAACAGATCCAGTAAATACTGAAGCTGATTTAACATATTTGATCCGTCATAATTAAAATTAACGTGGTGCGTCGTGTGCAAAGTATTAATTTCAAACTGGACTCTATCGTTGGGACGCGCGATCTGGCTTCCTCTTTCAGCAAACCTGTTTAATATTTCCATCAGATTAATATAAAACTCGGCTGGGTCGTTGATTGCTTGAAAAGACACTCTCTCTCTAATTTCACGCTGGTTAAAAGCTGCGTTTACGCTCCCTCCGATCTGCCGGTGTTCTATTTGTCTCAATATTTCATCTACAGCTTGTGGAGATGGGTCATCTGAATTTGCTAGTATTTGATCGATCTCGTTTACGCGCTGCTGGTGTTCTATTTGTCTCAAAATTTCGTTTATTGCTTCTGATGAAGGCTCATCCGAATTTGCTAGTATTTGATCGACCTCGTTTGAAACGGCTTGGGATGCTAAAATATCGTCTAAGATCTCACTATCTGAAGCTAATTCATCTACTTCACTCAGTTCGCTTAAATCAAACCAGTCAGTTAACACCAAATTATCGGCCTCCTCCACTGAGGGATTTTGGCTGGCTAAAATTCTATCTAACATTTCATCATCAACTACGTTTAATTCATCATCAACTACGTTTCATTCATCATCTACTTCAAACAAATCTGAAAGGTCATCAAACCAATTTTCACTCATGATACAAAAGACATTAAAAACCTACTAAAAATGAAGAAAAAAATCTGCGTCGTCCTTTTACAGAGCCAGAACTTGTTGCATCACATCGACCAGGCCGGAATTGACTTGCAGGAGCAAATACCCAAGCTTCATCCTGTTTAATCTCTGCAATGGGGTAAATCTGCCCCGCTTCTTCTTCTTCAGCCGTTTTTCTGATGAAAAAATAAATAAAAATAAATAAAATGAACGAGCTTTTAATAAATTATATATATAAATTTAACTTACTCTGTACAGGTGCAGGAGGTGGGGCGTTCTCTTCGTCGGTCGTGGGTTGTTCTGAAAGGATAAAAAACATCATCTTTTTTACTTCAAAAATTAAATATACTATGCAGAGCGGTTTTGTGAAACAGCTTACCGGCTGGCTGCTCAGGACCACGTTCAGCGGTTTCAGAGTCGCTGTCGGATTGTTCTGAAAGAATAAAAACAAGGAAAAATATGAACGAATCATCTTTGAAGTAAATAACCACCTTTTTATAAATCTCTTACCCTGTGCTGGAGAAGGGGGAGGAGGAGGAGGAGGTGTGGGCGGAGATATTGAAGCGGCTGTCGGATGTTGTTCTGAAAGTATAAAAAACAACGGTAAATGTGAACGAGTCATCTTTGACTTATTAATCAGTTGTTTTTTTATCGTTACCATCCGTCTGCGCATGAGAAGGGGTTGGAGGTGGTGGTGGGGGCTGAGATATTGGGGGTGCGTAGGCCGTCGGCCGTTGCTCTGGAGAATAAAAACGATAAATATGAACGACACACCTCTGACTTATTAATCGCTATTTTGTAATCACTTACCAGCTTCGAGGATCGTCTGTGGCGTGATGATCCTGTAACGAACAGCTTTCACGTTCGCATTCGCGTGTGATCTGACGGTATGGCTGGGCTGATACGGATGTAAGACGGTTCGGCTGGTGGATGGAGGCGTGGTTGGGTAAAAGTTATCACTTCCGGGGTAAGGTTGAACCCCCTCCTTTTCTGTAAAATGAGATATTTCTCAGCTGAAGAAAAGGACGTTACGTATATATTTATAAAATCCACTCACTCAGATTCTCGACCGCGCGATTAATTTTAGACAAATCATCCAGGGGGGAAGGTACCGGAGTTTTACAAGTTAATTCCTCAATAGGAATTTCTTCCCACTCGCCGTCCGATATGACAATAGCGTCTGAAAATAAAGATGTTAAACCAGAAAGAGAAAAAAAAGATTTGCGTCTTGAGTTAAAAACTTACCCGTCATCTTAGCTTGTTACACCTCAAATCACGACTCCGAAAATGCGGGTTTACATTTTATACAGCTGTTTAAAAAAAATCTTGAATAGAAAACGGTTGCGATTGGTCGAAAAAAAATGTTTATAAACAATACATAGTCATTTGCTTTGTTGTATAGGTAGACAAATGTATGAATGGGTGTTTAGAGTTGTGTGTGTGTGTGTGTGTGTGTGTGTGTGTGTGTGTGTGTGTGTGTGTGTGTGTGTGTGTGTGTGTGTGTGTGTGCTCGTATCCATTGCTTCATCAAAACTCCCCGGAGCAGAAATAAAAAAACCTTTACGATCCAAAAAATAATACCGTACCGTTTTTGTACCGGACATTTCTTCCTGAAATCTCATCATGTCTCAATTCGAACGTTGTTTTTAGCAGAGGAAGGCTATATTCAAAACACGTATCCATCGGTTCTTCTTATTCTTCTTCTTCGCTCATGTTTTGGTTAAAATGTAGCAGCTCTTTCACTCGTGTGTAAATCCGTTTACGACATGCATGTGCCTTAGTTTAACTATTCTGAGAGGTATGACATTAAAGGTTTGACCAGAGGTACGTCTGCTCTGAGACTTTACTAATCCACCCCTCCCAAAAAACAAACCTCATAAACAGCTTTTTATTTATTTCAGCTGTTATAGGTCCTACAAAATGGATCAAATCTTTTCTCTGAGGCAGGAAGCAATGTGTGTGTGTGTGTGTGTGTGTGTGTGTGTGTGTGTGTGTGTGTGTGTGTGTGTGTGTGTGTGTGTGTGTGTGTGTGTGTGTGTGTGTGACAGTGAAAACAAAATGTGACACTAAAGGCAGGAGGCGAGGGGTTAAGCTTTCAGTGTTGATGATGACGAACCAAAGGATGCTGTTCACCTAAATAGCTCTTTGAAACAATAGCAAGTCATTTGCTTTTGTGAATTGTTACCATGCCGACTTGGTTAGAATGAACCAGAACTTTGTTTTAAAACTTTCCCGCCACTCTTTCAATACAGCCCACCTGCAAAAAAAGTAAGTAATTTGCTTTTTGTGTGTTGTTTCTGTGACGATTTGGTTCAACCAGTTCTTTGTTTTTAAAACTTTCCCGCCACCTGCAAAAAAAAAAAAAGAAGTCATTTGCTTTGTCAGAAGTCGCTGGCTGTGCAAAATTGTTCAGAATGAACTTTAAAAAAGCTCAACAGATCTTAAAAGCATCACGCTGAGGTAAGGATCAACTTTTGTTCTTATAGGCTTGAGTATGCAGGGTGGTTTACAACAGAACCATAAATGGTTTAGGATGGTAAACCATTGCTTTTGTGAAGTGAGAGAAATGTTTGAATGGTTTAGTCAAAGACAAATGTTTGAATGTAATCCTTTTACTTCTTAGAGAAGTGTGTGTGTGTGTGTGTGTGTGTGTGTGTGTGTGTGTGTGTGTGTGTGTGTGTGTGTGTGTGTGTGTGTGTGTGTGTGTGTGTGTGTGTGTGTGTGTGTGTGTGTGTGTGTGTGTGTGTGCTTACAGCCTCTGATGATTCATCCATTATTTGAGGTGCTGCTGGACAGAGAGTTTTACACAATAGTTTTAGTTCTGGTCAAAAAGTGTCTGAGAGCTGCATGTAAATAACACATTTAAACACAAAGTTTAAGACTGAACATACGAAATCCAACGTGAACATGTGCCAGATGGCTGAGTAAATCAAAGAGATTATTAATGACATAGACAATGTGTCACTCTGAAGAGTTTGTGTGTGTTCAGCAAAAGGCTGCAAAAGTTCTTGCATTGACTTCAGCTTATGCCACCCACTCGAGAGCAAGCAGACCATCCCATTTGCTTTGTGAGTTGTCGACTAAAAGCGTCACACTGAGGTAAGGATCAACTTTTATTCTTATAGGCTTGAGTATGCAGGGTGGTTTACAACAGAACCATAAATGGTTTAGGATGGTAAACCATTGCTTTTGTGAAGTGAGAGAAATGTTTGAATGGTTTAGTCAAAGACAAATGTTTGAATGTAATCCTTTTACTTCTTAGAGAAGTGTGTGTGTGTGTGTGTGTGTGTGTGTGTGTGTGTGTGTGTGTGTGTGTGTGTGCTTACAGCCTCTGATGATTCATCCATTATTTGAGGTGCTGCTAGACAGAAAGTTTTACACAATAGTTTTAGTTCTGGTCAAAAAGTGTCTGAGAGCTGCATGTAAATAACACATTTAAACACAAAGTTTAAGACTGAACATACGAAATCCAACGTGAACATATGCCAGATGGCTGAGTAAATCAAAGAGATTATTAATGACATAGACAATGTGTCACTCTGAAGAGTTTGTGTGTGTTCAGCAAAAGGCTGCAAAAGTTCTTGCATTGACTTCAGCTTATGCCACCCACTCGAGAGCAAGCAGACCATCCCATCTTGTTTGCTACTTCACAAACAGATTCTTTAACTTTGAGGATACGTACAACCATTTCATAAGTACTTGACCAGCGTGTGGGGCTGTCATTCACAGCAGTTAGGCCGCACTCATCCACTGTCAGTGAGCCATTTTTTTCTTAGAGCTCGGCTTTTCACCATTCGGACAGATCTGAGCTTTTAAAGAGTTATACACAATAGGATTACACTCAGAAGGGATGGGGGCTGTGGGAACCGATGGGCTATCACAAAAAGAAACTTCACACGCCATTACACACATTAGCCTATGACGTGGGGATCATGGACATCTGGACACGTTCAACAATACGCCATTGATGATGCGGCGTGGGGGGTCTAAGCCATCTGGACGATCAACAATACACATGTCCATTTGATTAATGATACGGAAGGGGGGGGGCAAAGATTGAACAATACACCTGTCCATTTGATTAATGATAGGAAAGGGGGGCAAGGTCAAGGGTCAAATGAACAATAGGACTGAAAGGTCAAAAAGGTCCAAGAACAATAGACCTGTCAAAAAGTTTGACGAAAGGTGTCTTATAATTCTCTCTACTGTTTTCATTGACCAAGGAGTGACCGTGTCCTCGTAAGCAAGGCGCCTGGCCAGGCGCCTTGATATTGAGAAACACCCAACGACTAGTGTCAGAGTCTTTACAGCAATCCTCATACTAAGCATGTATATATATTTACAGCAATCCTCATACTAAGCATATATATATATATATATATATATCTCGAAATATCGCATGGACATCGGGGGCAGTCCCACTGGACTGGCAGACCGGGGTGGTGGTTCCCTTATTTAAAAAGGGGGACTGCAGGCTGTGTTCCAACTTCCGACTACAGGGGGATCACACTCCTGAGCCTTCCTGGTAAGGTCTATTCAGGGGTTCTGGAGAGGAGGGTCCATCGGATTGTTGAACCTCAGATTCAGGAGGAGCAATGTGGTTTTCGTCCTGGCCGTGGAGTACTGGACCAGCTCTATACCCATAGGGGATCCTGGAGGGTGCGTGGGAATTAGCCCAACTAGTCTACTTGTGTTTCGTGGATTTGGAGAAGGCATTTGACCACGTCCTTTGGGGGGCCCTGTGGGGGGTACTCCGGAAGTATGGGGTACCAGGCCCTCTGATACGGGCTGTTAGGTCCCTGTATGACCGGTGACAGAGCTTGGTCCGCATTGCCTGTAGTATGTCGGGCTCGTTCCCAGTGAGAGTTGGACTCCGCCAAGGCTGCCTGTAGCAGTCCCCCGGATCAAGGAAGAAATAAAAGAGCCTCGACGGGTGCAGTGTTTTACTTGACTGATTTAATCAAGCACAAGTGGTGCAATTCCACTCTTAAAATTTTGGTCAACTCTGGTGGATTGTAACATCTGGGTACCGTGACTGATTTCAATCTCTCCAAGCCGTTCTTCCAGTCCTCCCACCGTGAATGCAAGTTTTCAGGAAGGGGGTCATCCCATTCAATGCCTCGGCAGCACAGCTCCTGTAGAATACTTTTACCCTTCAAGGTGAATGGAGCGACAAATCCTAGCGGGTCATACAGGGATGAGATGACGGACAGTATACTGTGACGTGTAGGAGGCTGGTTCTTTGGGTTTGTGCTGAAACTGAAGGTGTCCTCTTTTACTGACCACTGGATGCCGAGCACATGACCTTCCACTGCTGGGCCAGGTTGGAGATCAAATGGTTTTGTGGTGTCGGCCTTTTCGGTGGATGGCAGATGGGACAGCGCATCACTTTGGTTTGAGTTAAACTTGTGCAGATGAAGACCTCCAAGTTTGCAAAGTGCTTGTGTTTCTGTGATAAGTTCTTGCACTTCTTTAACTGATGGGACACTAGTTAACCCATCGTCAACGTAGAAGTTCTGTTCAACGAACTCTGAGGCTTTAGGGTAGTCTGCCCTGTGCTGTTGTGCTAGATGTTTTAGGCCAAAATTAGCACATCCTGGAGAAGAACTAGCACCAAACAAATGGACAGCCATTCTTTACTCCTGGGGTTCCGTGTCTAATTGTCCACCCTGCCACCACAGAAATCTGAGATAGTTGTGCATGTCTGGACAAACGAAGAACTGATGAAACATCCTCTGAATATCGCAGACTATGGCTACATTTTCTCTTTTGAAATGGCAAAGTACTCCCACCAACGAGTTGATCATATCTGGACCTGTGAGAAGGGTGTCATTTAGGGAAACTCCGAGAAATTTAGCCGAGCAATCAAAGACGACTCTTAGCTTGTCTGTTTTTTTCGAGTGGTAGACTCCATGATGTGGGATGTACCAGGCAGTTTCTCCATCTGACAGAGGAGGAGCTAGTTCAACCTCACCATTGCTGATAATGTCTCTCATAAAGGAACTGTAATGTTCATAATACTGTTTATCAGCTTTCAACCTTTTCTTTAAGTGCTGCAGTCGGACCGTGGCTAGCTTCTTGTTGTTAGGAATAGCTGGAGGATTATTGTCCTTGAAGGGAAGAGGCATCTCGTAGTGCTCAACTTCTCTCTGCCTTACTGCGTCGCTGAGGATTTGTATGAAGCGAACATCATCCTGAGATACATACTTATCCTCATAGTTTTTCTCATTAAAGTCTGTCTCTAGGACTTTGAGTACATCTGTAGCTGATGGTAAAGGCACTTCTTTGACTGTGATTCTATGCACGTAACTCTGGCTACCCTTTCTGTCTAGGAGGGAATTAGCAGAACCAATAATACTCCAACCTAGCATGTTTTTTTGTGCGAAAGGTTTGTTTACATTGCCTGTAACGACCTCTAAGGGAGCTAGCACCGAAGGACAATCATAACCGATCAGTAGACCTACTTCACATTTGTGTAATGGCTGTAACTCGTTAGCTAAGCCTTTGAGGTGTGGTCACAGAAGTGCAGTTTCTTTGGTGGGGATATGAGACTTGTCAACTGGGATAAAATCTCGAGAGTAGGCTTGTTCGATTTAGACAGAAGTCTCGGAGTCAAACCCACGCACCTGTAGGTTACTAGCAAGTTTACTCGCAACAACCTTGTCCACCGAGGTCATAGTGCTAAGTTTTAACTGCACTGGTTGAATGTCTCCGTTTAATGCAGAGGCCAAATCCTCTAAAATAAAGGATGAGTCACTCTGGGTATCAAGCAGAGCGTATGTATTTCCCTTTGTGGCTCAGATGCAACTGACACAAACACTGGCACTATGCTGGACGTGGAAGACGTTTTCCTCGTTAGTACATGAGTCATGGCACTGTGCACTTCCCTGTTTGCACCTTCTGCAGGAGGTTTAGAGTCCTCAGGTTTCATTTCTTTGGGCTCATTAACTATCTGTGTGTAGACAGGTGGGGTGACGGCGACCACACTTAATACAGGAGTGGCATCCTCTGCATTCTTTGGTTACATGACTTTTTCGCAAACATCCAAAGCACAGATGGTTTTCCTGAATGAAAATTTTCTTTTCCTCCTTGGGTGTTACAGCAAAAGTGGAACATTTGGCCATGCCGTGCGATTCTGCTTTGCAAAACAAACAGGGGAGTTTCGGTCTAGGAGTGGATGCTGAAAACGAGGATGGCCTTGGTTCACTGGTGGTACTGAGTGCTTTAGCTCTTTCAACATGTTTCTCCTCTGGTGTTTTCTCGTTCATTAGGAGTGGCGAGGCAACAGGGTTGCAGACCAGTTTAGCTTCATTTTGGATGAACTTTGTAAAGTGGGCAAAGTTGGGATATTCTTGGCTTTTGTCTAGCTCTTCAACAACAATGCGGCTCCACCTCTGAATTATCCACTCGGGTGGTTTTCTTAGAAGCTTGTGATTTTCCTCACAATCATTGAGAATTTCTAAGCCCTTGACTTGAGGGATAGCTTCTGCACAGCTTTGAAGGAAATCTGCAAACTCTCAGTGCAATGGGATCGTTGGCAACAATTTTAGGCCATTTTGTGAGCTGAGCCCTAAAGGCTTTTTGGATAACAAATGGACTTCCATACCTCTCCTCTAGAAGACTCCAAATGCCTTGATAGGCCTGGTCACTGTTGCGGAAGAAATATCCCTCTACAGCCTTTCGTGCCTCCCCTGCAAAATAATTCTTTGGATACAACATTTTCTCACACACAGGCAAAGGTTTATCACCAATCAGTGCCACAAAGGATACCTTCCAATCCATGAACTTTAGAGGGTCCCCACTAAATATTGTTGGCTCGAGTACAGGAAGTCTGCTTAAAGTAATGGAGCTGGCCAGGGCTTGAACTAAGTTGAGTTCTTCACGTTCATGAGTAGCGCTGTGAGGGTTAAATGTTGGTGCTTGTGGATTTAAGGAGAGTTGTGATGTGCTGTTAGGGAGATTTGCAGAACCTCGAAAGCTGTGGCAGGAGGCCACGCCGTGGCTTTCAGCGTCACTTTGAGCACTGAGGGCTTTTACTCGTGCAGCTGCAACTTTCACTTCACTGTCTTTCTTTAACTGTTGAAGTTAAGTTTTCTCCTCCTCCAATTTTGCCTTTCTTTCCACTTCCTTTATTTTCCACTCGTTTTCTATTCGGCTGATTTTGGTTTGTTGTGCCAAGATTTCTTGCGTGGCCTTTGCTTGTTCCACTTTAGCTGCCAATTCAGCTTCTGCTATTATCTCATGACTGCCGGTAGAGACTGCTTTTGACTCTGCAACTGAACCATCTGAGAATGATGTTTCAGTTTTTGTATCACCATACACCGAACCATAGTCTCCCTTGTTTAACATCAGCCGCACTCTTTCCTTTTCAAGACGATCGTTAAAGGGCTGTTCAACTTTCTCCTGTCGTTTAGCAATAACTTCCCAAATGCCAGTTGTGAGCACTGCACAAGCATCCATTCGTTTGACAATATCTGGTGTCATGGATTGGTTGCGGCGAATGGGTTCATAATGCTGTTGCACTGCAGCATGCTTATCTCTCATGTCATGACTGGCACAATTTAACTCCTCAGGTGAGCAGAAGGTCTTTAGTTTTGTTCTGATTTCTTTAGCTGTCTTCTTCCAGGTATCCTGGACGTATCTACACAAGGAGGATTGTTGTGCTTCATAGTAATACGACTCTTTGTCCTCTTGAACTTTTTCAAGTTGTTTTCATGAACTTGAGGACCATACATGATGTGTATCATAAAGAATGGGACAGTAAAAGAAACAAAACATCATTTATACACACAGACCAAAGCCTACACAAATCCACACAGCATGGCTGCAGACACTTTGCCAAGCTTCCCGAAAGGCTTGTGGTGACATTTTTAAGCATGACATCATCAAATAAACACAGAAACTATGACATAGCATTTAAAGATGCATAGATTTATCCATCCAATGAAAAGTTGTTATTGGTGTGAGTTTTTCCTCTAAGATACCATCTGATCGACAATCATAGCACACACTTTTCTCTGTGTTTTACAATATTAGGAGCTCTCTGCAGGAAAACTAGGGAATCATTTATTCAGTAAAGGTTTCCTTCCACTGAGCCGTTTATCCTCTCTCATTATCCAAACCGTCCTCTTTTGCTGACAGGGAGGCAATATAGTCGCTGGATTCCTTCTGCAGCATTTCTCTATAATCCTACTCTCAAATATTTATGACAGTCTTTTTCCAAAAAGACCTCAAGTCGTGTATTTATTAGAAAATGCAGATTGAAATTAGATTTCTAAATTTTCAAGCAACTTTTTCGATTTCATATTAAATTTAAAATTATATTTGATTAGAAGTCTTGCAGACTTTTTCTATCAGCTGTTCTCACATTTCCAGTGAAAGCTCCTCTTTCCTCCGCATCCATGAGCATCTATTGTCTTACCACATTTTCATTCAGGCAGTATTTCATCTCTACCTTCACAGGAACAGAGTGCTGAATATGTGTCAGAGAATATTTCATATCTGACACTCCAGCCTCTTAACTCGATTGACTTGAGGCTATTAAAGAAAAAATAGCACATGTAATAGTCCTTTAAGAAGCCATTAGGGAGTCAACAGTAATAAATTATGAACAATGCTTTAATGAGCCTGCTAGAAAGAAGCCCTATGGAACTTCTTAATGATGACCGGTCACACACACTTGACTTAAAACATTAACTCTGATGCATTTGTTCATATTTGTCAGAGCATGTGTGTGTGTGTGTGTGTGTGTGCGCGTAAAATTATTTCTGCTGTCTTCTACAGAACAGTCGGCAAACAAACTTCTTTGTGTGCACTACTGGGAATCTGGTGAGTAAAATTCTCACAGGCAGAGATTCACACCAGACATGGGTTTGGTCGTTTTAGGACCCCAAAGGAAGCACAGGAATGAATCGCTCCACTTTCCTGACTTGTCTTAAATTTTCAACCCATATTTAATTTAAACTTACTTCTACCATACTGAGGTTTTCTTCACCAGTCCAGTGAATTTCTGTCAAACAAGAAATAAAATCTTGGTTTATTTGATCTAAAACTGTGGAAGTTTGCTATGTAAGATGGTATCAAGCGTCTAAGATGGGTTACATATTATTGTTCCTGTGAAATCTAAAATTGTTTTTTTTTTAATTTCATATTCATTCATTAGAGTAGATATATTTGGAAAATTGACCAATTAAAAACAAATTCTAAGCCAAGAACAAATATTTCTGTAATTGTAATTTTCTATATGCAGACTAAAAATGAAGCTGTTGAAAAGCTCATTTAAAATCATAAACTTTGATTTATTGATATATTTTTAGAAGATGTTGTCTTGCCACAGTTCTAGAGCAATGTCACAACCAGGATACCTGCTTCTATTCTGCACAGCACCTGATAATGACATCAACAGGCCTACCTCAATTACAATTACAATGCTAGCGGCAGCTTCTCATAGCTCCCAGTGACTAAAAATGTTAGTTTTTCAAATCTGTGTCATGCAGCGACACCTTGAAAGAATCCGTTATTCTAAAATAATGGAGGAGATGCATTCATGTATTAAACATTTTGAAATATCCATTTAACCTTTTGTAAAACACATTTAAACAGCAGCTCATATTATATATATATATATATATATATATATATATATATATATATATATATATATATATATATATATATATATATATATATATATATATATATATATATATATATGTATATATACTCCTCCTTGAACCGTCACCTTATCATGGTGGAGGAGTTTGAGTGCCCTAATGATCCTAGGAGCTATGTTGTCACTTTGTGCCCCTGGTAGGGTCTCCCATGACAAATTGGTCTTAGGTGAAGGGTGAGACAAAGAACAGCTCACAGGATCTTTCATGGAGGTAAAGTCAGAGTCGGAGTACCCAGCCCGGAGGGTTGCCGGGGTCCCACCCTGGAGCTAGGCCTGGGGTTGGGGCCCGTGAGCGAGCGCCTGGTGGCCGGGCTTTCTCCCATGGGGCCCAACCGAGCCCAGCCCGAACCGGATACATGGGCTCATCCAACTGTGGACCCACCACCCGAAGGAGGAACATGAAGGGTCCGGTGCAATGTATATCGGGTGGCAGACCAAGGCGGGAGCCTTGGCGGTCCAATCCCCGGACAAGACAACTGGTTTTTGGGACATGGAACATCACCTCGCTGGTGGGGAAGGAGCGGGAGCTTGTGGCAGAGGTTGAGCGGTACCAGCTAGATATAGTTGGACTCACCTCGACACATAGCATTGGCTTTGGAACCCAAGTTCTTGAGAGGGGTTGGACACTCTCCTTTGCTGGAGTTGCTCCGGGTGAGAGGCGGAGGGCTGGGGTTGGCTTTTTGTTAGCCCCAAGACTTTCTGCCTGTGTGTTGGGGTTTACCCCGGGGGACGAGAGGGTAGCTTCCCTGTGCCTTCGGGTCGGGGAATGGGTCCTGACTGTTGTTTGTGCTTATGGGCCAAATATCAGTTCAGAGTACCCACCCTTTTTGGAGTCCCTGGGACGAGTGCTAGATAGTGCTCCATCAGGGGACTCCATTGTCCTGCTGGGGGACTTCAATGCTCACGTGGGCAATGACAGCTTGACCTGGAGGGGTGTGATTGGGAGGAACGGCCCGCCTGATCTGAACTCGAGTGGTGTTTCGTTATTGAACTTCTGTGCAAGCCACAGTTTGGCCATAACAAACACCATGTTCGAACATAAGGATGCCCATCGGTACACTTGGTACCAGGGCAGCCTAGGTCGCAGGTCGATGACAGACTTTGTAGTCGTATCATCTGACCTGCAGCCGTATGTTTTGGACACCCGAGTGAAGAGAGGAGCAGAGCTGTCAACTGATCACCACCTGGTGGTGAGTTGGAACAGATGGCAGGGGAAGATGCCGTGTAGACCTGGCAGACCCAAACGCATAGTGAGGGTCTGCTGGGAACGCCTGGCAGAAGAACCTGTTAAGACGGTCTTCAACTCCCACCTCCGGCAGAGCTTTGACCGCGTCCCGAGAGCAGTGGGGGACATTGACTTCGAGTGGGCCTTGTTCCACGCTGCGATTGTTGAGGCGGCTGTTGCTAGCTGTGGTTGCAAGGTGGCCGGTGCCAGTTGTGGTGGCAACCCCCGTGCCCGCTGGTGGACACCAGAGGTTCGGGGAGCCGTCAGGCTGAAGAAGGAGGCCTACAGGGCGTGGCTGGTCTGTGGGTCTCCGGAGGCAGCAGACAGGTACCGGATAGCCAAGTGGGGTGCGGCAGTGGCGGTTGCTGAGGCAAAATCTTGTTTGGTGAGGCCATGGAGAAAGACTATCGATCGGCTCCAAAGAGGTTCTGGCAAACTGTCCGGCGCCTCAGGAGAGGAAAGCAGCAACTCGCTCACACTGTTTACAGTGGGGATGGGGAGCTGCTGACGTCAACTGAGGCTATAGTCAGACGGTGGAAGGAATACTTTGAAGAGCTCCTCAATCGCACCTATGAGCATTCCGAGGAGGAACCAGAGCCCGGAGACCTGGGGATGGACTGTCCAATCTCGGGGGCAGAAGTTGCTGAGGTAGTCAAACAACTACACAGCGGCGGAGCCCCGGGGGCGGATGAGATTCATCCTGGATACCTCGAGGCTATGGATGTTGTAGGGCTGTCATGGTTGACACGTCTCTGCAACGTTGCGTGGTCATCGGGGGCAGTTCCTGTGGAGTGGCAGACCGGGTGGTGGTCCCCATCTTTAAGAAGGGTGACCTGAGGGTGTGTTCCAACTATAGGGGGATCACACTCCTCAGCCTCCCTGGAAAGGTCTATTCCAAGGTACTGGAGAGGAGGGTCCGATCGATAGTTGAATCTCAGATAGAGGAGGAGCAAGGTGGTTTTCGTCCTGGCCGTGGAACTGTGGATCAGCTCTATACCCTTGCAAGGGTGATGGAGGGGGCATGGGAGTTTGCCCAACCAATCCATATGTGTTTTGTGGATTTGGAGAAGGCTCATGACCGTGTCCCCAGGGGCACCCTGTGGGGGATGCTCCAGGAGTATGGGGTGGGTGGCTTTCTGTTAAGGGCTATTCAGTCCCTTTACCAGAGGAGCGTGAGTTTGGTCCGCATAGCCAGTAGTAAGTCGGACCTGTTCCCGGTGAGGATTGGACTCCGCCAGGGCTGCCCTTTGTCACCGGTTCTGTTCATTACCTTTATGGACAGAATTTCTAGGCGCAGCCGTGGTGTGGAGTGTGTCGAGTTTGGTGGCAGGAGAATCTCGTCTCTGCTTTTTGCGGATGATGTGGTCCTCCTAGCTTCATCCAGCTCTGACCTTCAGCTCTGGCTGGGTAGGTTCGCGGCCGAGTGTGAAGCAGCTGGGATGAGGATCAGTACCTCCAAATCTGAGACCATGGTTCTCGACCGGAAAAGGGTGGCTTGCCAACTCCGGGTCGGGGGAGAGGTCCTACCTCAAGTGGAGGAGTTTAAGTATCTCAGGGTCTTGTTCACGAGTGAGGGTAGGAGGGATCGAGAGATCGACAGGCGGATTGGTTTAGCATCTGCAGTGATGCGGACGCTGAGCCGATCTGTCGTGGTGAAGAGGGAGCTGAGCCAGAAAGCCAGGCTCTCGATTTACCGGTCCATCTACGTCCCAATCCTCACCTATGGTCATGAGCTTTGGGTAATGACCAAAAGAACGAGATCGCGGATACAAGCGGCCAAAATGAGTTTCCTCCGTAGGGTGGCCGGGCTCAGCCTTAGAGATAGGGTGAGGAGCTCGGACATTCGGGAGGGACTCGGAGTAGAACCGCTGCTCCTCCGGATCGAAAGGAGCCAGTTGAGGTGGTTTGGGCATCTGGTCAGGAAGCCTCCTGGACGCCTCCCTGGGGAGGTGTTTCGGGCATGTCCTGCCGGCAGGAGGCCCCCGGGCTGACCCAGGACACGTTGGAAAGGTTACATCTCCAATCTGGTCCGGGAACGCTTTGGGGTCCTGCCGGAGGAGCTGGTGGAGAAGGCTGGGGAGAGGACGGTCTAGAGCTCCCTAGTTGGGATGCTGCCCCCGCGACCCGGACCCGGATAAGCGGAGGAAGACGACAACGACGATATATATATATATATATATATATATATATATATATATATATATATATATATATATATATATATATATATATATATATATGTGTGTGTGTGTGTGTGTGTGTGTGTGTGTGTGTGTGTGTGTGTATGTATGTATGTATTTTACAAGGACCCTCGGTTGAGGCTCAAGGCAACTGTTTACCTTTGCCTGATGGTAAGTCTACCTCTGGTTCAGACAGATGACCTTTGGATGGTTTGAGGGGGGTAGACACCCCTGGGGGCCCCCTGCACCTAAACATTAAAATAATTTCAAAAGCTCTGGATAAGGAGCAGTGGAGAGACGAGTGATGGAGATAAACAGCAGGGGTCAGAGTCTTCTCTCTGGTGACTCATCTCCCCAGTCTCTAAGCACCCATTGGGCTGATCACCCCCCCTCCCCGCTGCTTTGTCCCTGCAGCTGTATGTGACAGGGCCTGGAGTGTGGGGAGGGGAGAAGTCACTCCCATCTGGTACAGTTGGATCAGAGTGGACTGAAATGAGGGTGTGGGGAGTCATGTGTCCCTCTATATAAATTTCAAAACAGCTCCTCTAGAGATGGCATGCCTTCCACCAGAGAAAGCTTGTTTTCGTTGTTTGACTAAAAGGGAACAAATTCTTTACCTTTTGGATATCCTAGTAATGTGCAATTTGTTTCAGGCCTCAGCTGGAAAAAAGGAGCGTAGAAAGAACCAAGAGTTATTATAAGGCTACTTGTATATTCCACCGTTTTATTCTGTTTGATTTTGTGAGTTCATGTAAAAAAAGCAAAATATTAAGAAAACAACAATACTGAATTATTTTAAATATTTTATGACAAATATAGACAATTATATGTGAACTTAACTCTCTCAGGCTCAAAATAAGTTTTGATAAAAAGACGAACAACTAAGTCCTTCAGGGGTACTTCTGAGTTAAAAATGCTCATGAAATACGTGTGTGGAGTAACCAGGTAGGCAGGTTTTAACGTTGCAAATCTGCAACGCCAGCCTCCAGAGGGCTAAACAGAAAATATGAAATAAAACAGAAAATGCATGAAATCAGGGAATGTAATCAATGAAGGAAGTGAGTTCAACCAAATAATTTCTTGATGCTAGCTCAATATTAAATAGTTTGAATCGGCTTTTCTTTGTGATAATTTTCTGTTGCCATCTATGAAGCTAACGTCTACGTCGCAGAATTATTTCTGTGTAATGTGATTGAGCAGGTGGTTCTGGGAAGTGACTGGTTCAGATGCAACAGAGGAATGTTTGAGGAAAGATTCACATTCCGACGTTAGGTTTGATTAACCCTGGTTGGGAATATAACAGAATTTATTTATCAAGTCACAGAGTTGGTTCTAAATGTTAATTAAAGCAGCCTGCTGGACTGCCGACAAAATAAAGCAGCCTGCTGGACTGCCGACAAAATAAAGCAACAAGGAGACACAGTTTATGTCACAAGTTCAATCAAATGTCATCTCAATGGAAAAACTAGGAGAAAGAAATTCAGGTAAGTAAAATTTCCCTTTTTCATGGTTTAAAGAGCAAGTCACCCCTTACAAGAAGCGTACTTCACTCCCACTTCATGTTTGAAAAATGCAACAAATGCTGTTGCCTAGCAGACCGAGAGGGTGGAGCCACTAACAAATACAAACACTCATGACATTGTGACATCATAATGTACCAGTTTACATCATAGCACACCTCTTAGCCAATAGCGGTGGCAAATTTAAAATCAAATGCAGTGAAGAGTTTTTACCTGACAATGGCACAACACTCACAGTTTCAGGCAGAAAATTTAAATTTGAACTAAAATGCACTAAAGTGCAAAACTATTGACTACACGTGTCTGCAGCACGATTAGACACGCATTTATATAGTTTATCAGAAAAAAAATTGTTGATTTGGGGGTGACTTGCTCTTTAAGTCCAGCGGCCAACCCAGAACAATCTGGACAGGTTACCAGTCCATCACAAAGTCAAACACAGACAACCACACACACACACACACACACACACACACACACACACACACGCACGCACGCACGCACGCACGCACACACGCACACACCAAGTGGTAATTTAGTCACCATTATACCTTACAGTCAAGGCAGCAGTCAAATGTGACAGGGAAAGTGAGAATCAGAGGACTATTCACACAAGCAGGGGTAATTAGAAACAGGTGAGCTTATGCGGTTTGAAGTTCTGAATAACTGGAAAACAGGAAATAAACATCAGAAAAATAGCACAGGGATTAAAACACTCAAACTCAAAACATCACATTTGAGCTATTTTGTTTTTTTGTTTGTTTGTTTTTACCAACAGTAAAAATTCTCAGTAAACAAAACAAAGCCCAGAATTCTAACGACGATCAGCTTTAAGACCTGGAACGCAGTTGGAAAAACACCACGAGTTCTGCAGCGTCTGCACGATGCCCGGACTGAAGAGTGCAGGTACATCCCTTATTGTGGAGGGACGGGTGCATAGACCGATGCAGAGACCAAACTCTTCTCCAAACTGTCTGTGACTGATGTGAAACGTTTCAGAGGTAACTTTAATGCTCCGCCTCCTTTTCACCTTCCTATCAGCAGGCAAGTCTCTGAACAACAAAACAGGGCCTCTCCCAATTAACAAGACATGCAAATAAGCAATAATTAGTTGTTCACTGTGCACTTGATGGATATATACACTCACAGGCCACTTTATTGGGTACAACTTGCCAGTATCGGGTTGGACCCATTTTGCCTTCAGAACTGCTTTAATACTTCATGGCATAGATTCAGCAAGGTTCTGGAAACACTCCGCAGAGATTTTGGTCCCTGTTGACATGGAAGCATCACACAGTTGCAGTTGCTCAAGAAACCAGTCTGAGATGACTGGAGCTTTGTGACATGGCACATTGTCCTGCTGGAATAGCCATCAGGAGATGGGTACACTGTGGTCACAAAGGGATGGACATGGTTAACAACAGTACTAAGGGGCCCAAAGTGAGCCAAGCAAATGTCCCCCACACCATTACACAGCCACCACAGCCTACACCATTGTTACAAGGCAGGATGGATCCATGCTTTCATGTTGCTGATGCCAAATTCTGACCCGACCATCCAAACTTCACAGCAGAAATGGAGACTCATCAGACCAGGCAACATTTTCTCAATCTTCTATTGTCTAATTTTGGTGAGCCTGTGTGAATTGCAGTCTGAGTTTCCTGATCTTAGCTGACAGGAGGGACACCAGGTGTGGTCTTCTGCTGCTGCAGCCCATCTGCTTCAAGGTTCAACTAGCTGTGTGTTCAGAGATGCTCTTCTGCATAACTTGGTTGCAATGAGTAGTTATTTGAGTTACTGTTGCCTTTCTGTCAGCTCGAACCAGTCTGGCCATTCTCCTCTGGCCTCTGGCATCAGCAAGGCATTTTGCCCACAGAACTGCCGCTCACTGGAGCTCACTGTTTTCCCTTTTTCGGACCATTCTCTGTAAACCCTAGAGATGGCTGTGTGTGACAATCCCAGAAGATCAGCAGTTTCTGAAATTCTCAGACCAGCACGTCCGGCACCAACAACCATGTCACGTTCAAAGTCACTTAACCCTCTCAGGCTCAAAATAAATTTTGATAAAAGGACGACCAACTAAGTCCTTCAGGGGTACTTCAGAGTTAAAAAAATGCTCATAAAATACGTGTGGAATAACCAGGTAGGTAGGTTTTAACGTTGCAAATCTGCAACGCCTGCCTCCAGAGGGTTAAATCTCCAGAGGGTTAAATCACCTTTCTTCCCCATTCTGAAGCCCGGTTTGAACTGCAGCGGATCGTCTTGACCACGCCAAAGTGACAAAATGTTTTGAGTTGCCACTATGTAATTGGCTGATAAGTGAACAAGCAGTTGGACATGTGTACCAAATAAATTGGCCGGTGAGTGCATGTTTATTTTTTTAATGGTTATGCCTTCTTCACCAGATGCCTCTGAGGGCCAATCCTGGTTCGGGGCGATTCCTGCATGCACCAGCTCTGGTAACCACCAGAGGTCGAATGGAAACACCACTAAAGGCTGCTGTGGCATATGTGAGCATGCACGCTGTAGAGCTTTTTATGGGAGGATGACAGTCTACAGTTTATACATTCCACAACCGTCATCCAGCTTCTCTAGTGGTATTTCTGTGGTATTCATAGTCTAACGATTGTAGAGGTAGAAGACAATCAGACGTGTTTTCCTAGCTCTCTTGTGGACTTCAAACAGACTTGGCTTGCTTTGATGTATGTTCGGGGTCATTGTCCAGCTGAAAAAAATACATTCTGCCTTCATCAGATCTAATCTAGCAGAAGGAACTGACAGCTCTTTAGAGTCCCTACTTGATCTGGAGTTCTGACCTATTTCATCAGCTTCCCTCTCGAACCTTTGCTCTAGATCAGTGTGGCTATCATAATTATTGCAGAGATGTGTAACTAATAAATGACAGCTCTCTGCGGATTCATTTGGGGGATAGAAAATAATTTGAATCTAATAAGAGTTTTTGAAAAGGCAGAAATGAGACACCTGATATTCAGACATTCTGTTTCTATTTGCCCTTCACTGCTGCTCAGCACTAATTCCATGTCTAATCCCTGTTCCTTTGGCGATGAGCTGGTCAGTAATTGCTTGATGAGCAGTGGGGGACATGAGCCACAGTTCCACCTTGTTTTCAGTCTGTGAAGGGCACAGACCGAACCTAAAAGGTGACTTAAATTACTGATTATTCCCCGAACCGGCTGTAGGGTTGGTGAACCGTGCCAGCTGTCCTGCCCTCTGCCCCCTAACCATCTAAGCTGTTAATCATACTTTCGTGCACATGACTGATTACCTGGCAGCACTCTTCCACTACACCTAAAGGGAACTAAATTATCTGTAGTTGCAGCAAGGAAGACAAAATCGAAAGATATTTCCCTTTTGTTCTAAAAAACTAAAACTATGGGTTAAGGCTATCAAATATATTTCTCACGAATGATCGATGGACTTTAATAAAACTCTCCACAAGCCTTTGTTGGATGTACATCTACACATTTTAGCCTTTTTAAATAAGCCTAATTCAAGATGGTTGCCACAAGCTAACCAACATTATCAAAAATAAAAATGGCTCTAATGCTATCAGTTTTACACCTGTTGAGCTAAAATGTGACGTTGTAGAAAATGAGAGTCAACATGCAAGTTTAGCGCCATCTGATCAGGCAAAGCCTTAACACTTCTATCGTTTCTATCCATTAAGAATAACACTGCCCGGCACCCAAAGAAAGTCACCACCTGGATTTAACTAAGCAAATATGTATGAACCTCTTATTGGATTGTTACTGGATGGATGATCGTCTGCCAGCTCACAAGTTATTTAACCCCAACTGGTGCAATGAGCTGCTTCTCATTTCTTAAACAACCATGTGGAAAGACATATCTGGTGGTCGTGGAGAAGATGTTAGTCTGTGTGAGCAGGGTCAGATCATTGGCATACGCAAAAAGCAGAAGGAACATCTAAGGAGATGGTAGAATCAACGTAAACTGGGTTAAGATCTGTCCAACACATTATTAAAACTGGTCTGAGTCCAGATGGACCCTGTTCCAGAGTGATGGTGCATCAGGGTAAGAAGAGAGGAAGATGAAGTGATGCACCCATCATGCCTAGTGCCTACTGTACAAGCCTGTGGGGGCAGTGCTATGATCTGGGGTTGCTGCAGGTGGTCAAGTCTAGGTGCAGCAACAGGATGTGCTCCAAGAATGAGGTCAGCTGACTGCCTGAATATTCTGAATGCCCAGGTTACTCCATCTTCCCTGATGGCACGGGCATATTCCAAGACGACAATGCCAGGATTCATCGGGCTCAAATAGTGAAAGAGTGGTTCAGAGTCCAGACCTTGACCCCAGTGAGAATCTTTGGGATGTGCTGGAGAAAGCTGTGTGCAGTGGTCAGACTCCACCTTCATCAATGCAAGATCTTGGTGAGACATTACTGCAACACTGGATCAAAATATAGCTGTGACGTTGCGGAAGCTTATCGAAACAACGCCACAGAGAATGCGTGCTGCAATCAAAGCTAAAGGCGATCCAACAAAATATTTGTTTGACCTTTTTTTTGTGGCAACTTTTTTTGAGCTGGGCAGTGTATATTTGATAAACGTAGAACAAAACATAACATTAGATTTACATAATTTGGAGTATTTTCAGCTCAACACAGGCAACCATCCTTAAAAGAATTTTTTTATTATATCAATACAGTCAATACAGATCTATAGATATTAAGTAAACATATACAGTAGTGTCTTAGTTGCTGAGAGCCATCCCCAATGTATGATCTGAGTATAATTAACTACTGGAGTTAAATGAAACCTGCTAAAGTATTTGTTGGGTATACATCTATAATCTCATTAAGAACTGCATCTACGATAAAATCTATAAAATATATAAACCAATCTATTTAATATAATGAGCTACACTTACACCAAACATTAACAGATCGCAGGTGGTCTTTTCTTAAAAGGTACCATTAACTATGGATAAAATACAGAGGTGTGGACTCGAGTCAGTTTGAGTGAATTTGAGTTTGACACCCCTGCTGAGATAATCTGACTAATTATGATAACTAGAACCTTCAGGATCATGAAAATGTTCAAAGACAATATTTGACATTTTTTGTTTAAACTTTGGCACAAAAGCTGGTGGTTGAAATCTAATCTCAAAGAGAGTTGGACATTTACTTTGTACAACACTAAAGCAATGTCTGCAAAATAAAACTTATAAACAATATTTCCCTTTACATTCAAGTGTTAGAGCAAAAAACTCCATAACTGTTTTCAGAGATGATGACACCGGTTCCACTGTGTCATTTCAAATATACGTCTAACTTCTCTTTACGGCAATTCCAGTAAATCAAAGTGAATAACAGTGATGAAAGTGAACAAATGAAATCAAATAAAACAGGGTCACACATCACTGGAAGGGCAACAAATAGGCACTGAAATGGAAGTAATTTTTTTTCTTTCCTCCCTCGTGTCTCAACAAAATCGAGGAAAAAGCCATCAGTTCTGGCTGAAAAGCTAGTTGTCATTTTGCCTAAAGCGGGTCTATCCGCCTCAACAAAAATACAAGTCTGTGTGCAACTTTGTGTGACAGTGGGTCACTCATTTTAACGTACAAGGACAGTCCTTTAGTTGAAAAGTGCTGAGCCATTCGAAGCTTAGGTGAGGTTACCTAGGATTTAACTGACTTTGGTTCCATTTGTCAGCCATAAAAACTGTTTTAGAATTAAATATCCGACCTTTTTCCAGAGGTAGATTGTTTTCTAAATAGTTGCTTAATTAATTTTTAATCACCCAACAAAAATGGTGCAGTTAGACTTTTCAAGCTAAAAACATTTTATTAGTGTATGAAAACAGGCTTTATTAGGTTATTTCTCATAGGTCTAATTGTTTCGGGCAGCAGGAAGAGACAAGTCTAAACCAAGTCGCTGCTCACTGATGGGGATAAAGACTTCTGACAGTTGTAAAAGAGCAGCGTTTTCAAATGGAACAAAATGGCAGAAATTGAGACCAGCGAGACCTCGAGAAGCCATTTCTTACTTTGATGGCTGTGACCTGCTTCCCTGACTTTGTTTTTCTTGCCTGAAACTCATTAAAAAAATGACCATATTTAATTTAATTTAGCTTCACTATCCAGTCTTAAGCAAAATAGCCCAAAGCATCAATCCCAAAACGTTTGAGAAACAGAAATGTTATTTTATTCTTCTGGAATCACATCAGCTATTTTACAATTTGAAATTCAGTAAAAAAAAGTTAGAGAAGTTGTAAAAAGTTAACCACCGTTTTATTTATAAGGTTTTGTTGTAATTCTGACACGTTTGGAGCTGTGGGAGTAGCTTCTGAATGGCTTCTGTTTAGAGAAATAACTTTTACATCCTTGCTCACTGATGAGCTAATAGTCCAAGTGTAACCAGGGACAAAGTTTATCCTAGGGATGGGTACCGAAGTCGGTACTTTTTAAGGTTACCGACCGAATTCCATAGTACCGACCGAGCACAGATTCATGACATTTCAAACGGTGCCTCGTTTCGGTACGCGTCCTTCCTAACGAGAACTTGCCAAGACAGCTGCGCATGCGCAAGAGCGTTATGTCGTCGGTCGCTGCGAGCCAGTTGTAAACAGAGCAGCATGGTAGAAAGAACGCACGCTAACGCTTGGGTCCACTTAACTAAACGTGATGGGTAACTGGGTGATGATGAAACCAGCGACAACGATCTAAGTGAGACATCCTCATCTTAATCTGCTCCGGTAGGTAAATAAACTGTTTAAGATAACGTTAGCTTGATATGTTAGCTTCCGTTGCCACAGTTATCAGCTAATGGTGCTTTCGCTTTCTCCTCGGAAATTCTAACTTCCCAGTAGGAAAAATCAAATGAGAAAAGATGGCAAAAGGAATGAAGATACACAGTAAATTTAGTTCACAGTAAAGATGTTTGCTTCATTTTAATTATCAGCTTATAAAACTACAAGGACGATGTTAAAATACAAATAGTTGAATGTTATTTATCGTGATATTTATCAAATATTGTTATATATTGAGAATATATATATATTTAATTATAAAAGAGAATTAAAATAATAAACACTCAAAAGTATCGAAAATTGGTACCGTTAAGTACCGGTATCGATTCCTAGGTACCGGGAATTAGTACCGAATCGATTCAAATGTCAAAGGTACCCATCCCTAAGATTTGCTACCATTTCAAAACAGCAGTTCTTTAAACATTATTTATTACTAAAGTCAGGTTTGCATCTGTGTTCGAGTAAGACACAAAAGACATAAAAGAAGGATGGCAATTAAGGTCAAAAATCCCTAGGAGCGCAACCTCCAGCAAAATGACAAGCACATCAGACTCCCTTTCATCACCGGTAACTAGTGAAGAGGACAAAAGGATTTGTCTGATTTGACAAGAAGTCCCAGGAGAGGGTAGGAGTCCAAGAACCCTCCTGACATATACAGCCATACACAGACACAGTCACACACTCCCTCCCTCATGCTCACACATACGCTTACAACCTAAGACTTACAAAAATGAACACTAGACACCCACTCATGCTCCCCATACACACCCTATTCACTCTGGTCCCGGTACTGCTGCACATGGGGTACAACCATCACCGGTTCCCAGAGTTCGACCCTTTCTGCTGGGGTGCTGATGAGCAGGCTCCCCTGCCCAAAGCTGAGCACAGCAACCAACCACCCCAGACCCCAGCCAGATGGCCAGATCCCCCTCCTAGCCTCCAGCCCCGGGAAGCCAAGCGACAACAGAGGTGTGCTAAGACCCCTAGTCTCCGTCCGCCTGCTCCAGTATGGTGTTGATGCGTGTTGATGAGATGTATTCCATGGCTGTGGTGGCATCAGCTGGCGTAGGCCAGCTGATGCCACCACACCACCCCACTTCCTCCCACAGCCCTCTGTGTCTATGTGCATTTCAAAATTGGAAGTGGGCACCGGCACTCGGGATGAGTGAATGTAAATGCATTTTGTCCTCACGGGCTTTCGTAGAAGGAAACATGGCGTGATATATGGCGTCGCCCATAGATTTAGACCCGCTTCCATGTATTTTAGACCTAATTTTTATAGTTATGTGTTACAAAGCCGCCAATGTATTTAAACAACTGGGCATCGTGTACTTCATTGTCAACTACATTCCAATGAATATTTCCAGAGATTAATGGTAAAAACTACACATGGTCTCTTTAACTGCACCTTAGCTCTAATGTCCTGGTGAAAAAAACAACATTGTTTCTCCAAACAGAGGCTGCTCAGTACGCTTTCTACAACCATGTATAATTATTTAAACTCTCTTCAGGTTGGCTGAAATGGAAATCTCATGAAAAACTAACATCTACAGTAAAAATTAAAGAAAAGAAGTGAGTTTTGTATTAAAAATTGGCTAACATAAAGGTCATATCCTACATGAAACACATTAAGGCCCCTTTCCCCCCTCAGATTTATTCTCCTCCATCCATCTCTCCAAACACTGGCCTGGAGGAAGCACAGGGCTACAGAGTTCATCTGCCCTGGTGAGCGTCTTTCTCTGAGGGGGGATGAAACATGCTGGAGCCCGTTAGGAGTCAGCGGCCACCATGTTAGCAATGAGAATATGGCCTCACCTCTTCTCTAGTGATGTAAACGTTTCCTGACAGCAGCCTCGCATGCAGCTTGCATGACGAATCACACGGACTGGATAAACAGTAAGTATTACTTGTCTCACTATTGATGCACAATTACATGTGTGTTTGTGCCTGTGGACATGACAGACTAATGTGGTAACGGCTCGTGTATGCAGCCAGGAGAGACAGTAACACCATTTTTGGGTTGATATTCTTCCTTCCTTGTCAGCAAAGTGAATGGGAACAACGTAAATTATCTTTTTCTCCTTCGTCATTCTGAGTCCTTCATTATTTTCCTCTGAGTTTCAGTCTGGTGTCTAAGATGGGTTTTAAAGCTGGCTGACAGTGAGTCCTGACTGGTTGCATTTGAGTCACATATGAAGGGAATGGGAGCCCCGGTAATGGCTGAAGGCCATGCCCTTGTGGGAGAGGGGGGTGGGGGGTCCGAACTCTCAGCACATTTAGATTCTGCCTCCTCCCACACCCTGCAGGGCCTGGCACATCTGTGGCATATAATTGATTCATTAATATTGCGAACAGATGTTTCTGGTCCAGTATGGCCTCTTGCCAGCTTACCCGTATTTAACTGCCACAGCTTGCCCAACTGCCTCCCATTAACTGCTCGTTGACACAGAATGGAACAAGGTGATGTATTTTTAATCCTCATCGGAGTGGAGGATTTATGGGAGACTTTATGTGGGAGCATGTCAGGGAGACATGTGATCCACTTGTAAATTAGTGCGTTGTCACGACATTCTCTAAAACGATTAATTGAACTGAGAACAATGGGTTAATGTTAAACAGCTCGTTCTGGTTTACACCATGTTGCGGTGTCTTGTGTCTTTAAGATGCTGTAATTCAGTTTTTATTTGTGTTGCAGACAAAGTGAAAATACATTTATTGTAAACGTTACCAGAACTCATGGTGATTGCTAGCCTAGTGAAATAGACCAAATTCTTGATTTGCAAAGTTTGGTTTAGGCACGCTCCATTGGACACACAATGGTGGGCCAATCACAGCGCTCTATCAGCTTTGTGGGCCAATCAAGGCCCTCTATTGATGATGGGATGATGCGATGGAGTGAAACAAGATGGTGACAGTGCAGTTTTGGACTATTTGGACTTGGGCTTTATTAGAATCAGAAGCAGATGAAAATATTTAAGTCCCTTATTTAGAAAAAAGCTGTATTTTTGCCTTTTTCAACAGCGGACTGCCTCGTTCCATCCGTTACGGTGAGTAGATCATGTTGTTCATTGTCCAGAAGCATGCGGAGATCATTTGAAAGATAACGATAGAACCTGCCCCACTACTGAGAACCAACCAGAGCTTTACCAGACTAAATAATATGATAATTCAATCTGGCTTGCTGTGCTAGGAGATTATTCCATGTAATAAACGTTAGGGGTGTACATAAATCATCCCAATAATGATAAAAGTTCTGACATATTTCTTCAATGTAATGAATGTCAATGAGTCAATGAAAATATGACATTACAACTTGTTTCCTCCATGGACAAACAATGAGGTATTTTCTGCTAGGCTGATCTACAGTGCACTACTACTTTATTTGTGATTTCTGTCAGAAACACTTGATTTTCATCTTTACTGTAGTTGTTTTCAGTTTAATTCAGCGACCAGATCAGCAGCTCATTTGAATGGGTCCAGATTGTCATGTCGAGCTGATATTTTGAGATGCAAATTTTTAGGTGCACTAGAATCCATCCATCCATCCATCCATCCATCCATCCATCCATCCATCCATCCATCCATCCATCCATGCATCCATCCATCCATCCATCCATCCATCCATTTTTATCCGCTTGTCTGGAGTCGGGTCGCGGGGGCAGTAGACTAAGGCGAGAGGCCCAGACTTCCCTCTCCCCAGCCACTTGGACCAGCTCCTCCAGGGAAAACCCAAGGTGTTCCCTGGCCAGGTGAGAGATATAGTCCCTCCACCGTGTCCTGGGTCTACCTTTAGGTCTCCTCCCTGTTGGACGTGCCCGGAAAACTTCACCAGGGAGGCGACCAGGAGGCATCCTGACCAGATGCCCGAGCCACCTCAACTGGCTCCTCTCGATGTGGAGGAGCAGCGGGTCTACTCCGAGCCCCTCTCGAATGATCGAGCTTCTCACCCTATCTCTAAGGGAGAGCCCAGCCAATCTTCGGAGAAGACTAATTTCGGCCGCTTGTATCCACAATCTCGTTCTTTCGGTCATTATCCAAAGCTTATGACCATAGGTGAGGGTAGGAATGTAGATGGACCGGTAAATCAAGAGCTTCGCATTCTGACTCCAATCTATCTTCCCCACGACAGACCGCTACAATGCCCGCATCACTGGAGATGCAGCACCAATCCGCCTGTCGATCTCACGCTCCAGTTTTCCTCACTTGTGAACAAGATCCCGAGATACTTAAACTCCTCCACTTGGGGCAGGACCTCGTCCCTGACCCGGAGAAGGCATTCTACCCTTTTGTGAATCAAGACCATGGTCTCAGATTTAGAGGAGCTGAGTCTCATCCCAGCTGCTTCACACTCGGCTGCGAACCGCTCCAGCGAAAGCTGAAGGTCACGTTCTGATGAAGCCAACAGGACCACATCATCTACAAAAAGCAGAGACCTGATCCTCAGGCCACCAAAACAGATGCCCTCCACACCTTGGCTGTGCCTAGAAATCCTGTCCATAAAGGTTATGAACAGAATCGGTGACAAAGGGCAGCCTTGGCGGAGTCCAACTCTCACTGGGAACGAGCCCCGGTGACCCATGTCCGGGCGAGGGAACACAGTTTCCATTTATTTATTCATCATAAGAGGCCTTCTCTAAAAATACAATATAAAATAAAAAATTAATATAATACATATTTAGAAATAATTAACTGCCATTTTAGTTTACTTTAGTTTAGTTATGCCACTGTTGCACAATTTGCTCATTTCATAGAGATCATTGGGTAAATTACCACTTTCCACCCTACTGCTCAGTCAGTGTACTTTCTCTGATCCAGAACACCAATAATCACAGAGAACTGTGGTTCTGTCAAAGGCTAGCTGTGGGATGTGGGACAAAACGTATAACAAATATCATCTGCATCTATGGCAGTAGTAGACCACACTTAAACCTCACCATCAGGCATTTGGACACGCAAAGAATATCAATTTTCACCACTGAAGGGATAATAAGTATTGTAACCTAAATGTGAGTGCTTTTTGTTTTAATGAGACAGAAAGGAGAGGCTTTAGAGCTCATAGTGATGGACTAATTAATCAGTCTCTGTGGCAGTTTCACACAGTTATCCATTAGGGTTTCATTCAACAAGTCACAGGAGCTTCAATCTCCCGTCCATTGTTGCAAATAGGCCCATAATAATAGCATGATTGCAGATTGATCACTGGAAGGCTCTAAAGGGAAATACATGTGGTGAGGAATAATGATGCCCTGCATGGCTAGCCTTCAACAAAGACATTTTATACAAATTCATAATTCAAACCCATTTGGAAATTGTTCCAAATCAATTATGTTTTTCCATCAACGTGAAGCAGCGTGACAGCTGCCATAAAGCCTTTTCACCGGGTTTACTCACACTGTGTGCACCAAGAACCATTTGTGTTTGAGGTGAGAACCACTGCTGAGTGCTATCTGGGCCTTCAACATTAAGTTGGGACTTCCTGTGGTCAATATAGCCAGTATGGCAGACTTAAAACAATCTGTTGTAAAATGGAGCAGTTCCAACCATCTGGTAACACACTGTCCCCATGGGCGGGTCCACAGACCTGGTTCTTTCTGTTCAGATGACTGACTGAAACACTTTAATTCTGATGTGAAAACAAAGACTTTACTGGTTGATTTGAATTTTGCTATATAGGTTTCAGCATACTTCTAGTCCTTTTGTTGAATGGCATTTGATTAGATGAATTATTGCAAGTGATGTGGTATACCATTGTACCATTATTGGTATAGATGTTGTATATGGGCCATATAACTATTCCCAAATCTGATCGGGAAGCCGAGTGAACCGAACCATTAATGTGCCACTGCTCACGAGATATTTGTAGCTGCCATCTTGGGTAGAATGGAGGGAAAAAAAATCATTTTAACAAAGGCAAGAACGCTCGATGTTCAGAGGTGGCTAAAATAAGCAACTGTTAGTCATCGAGTTTGCTGTTTGTCTTCCTGTCACATCACGCTTCCTGGATGCTGTTCTGTCATGAATTTTTGATAAATCAGACTAGCCAATTAAATTTTCATGGCCCAAAAGTTTTACCATTAGTTTGACTACTTTAATGAGAAGGAAAAAGTTGGCTTCCATCTTTAAACCAACAAGGAGCAAAATCAACTCAAGTGTAAATCAAAGGAGCTGCTACAATATAATTATTTCACTATTTTAAGTAAAAGAAATGTGGAGCATTTTAATATTTTGCATATGTAATATTTAAAATGACCTCAAAGAAGGAGTATAATCATGGGACCACGGATGTTCCAATCAAGGTCCTACTCATTGATGGAATCAGATAAATGCTCAGCTCCTGATCGCTGTTTTAGACCCAATATCTACGGTTTAACAGCCATTCTGTAATGAGGATGTAAAAAGGAAAAATATTACCTACTTTCTGCTGGGCAGGAGAACAAAAACACTGTTATCAACAGCTTAAGCCACCAGAGTTTTAATCTCTGTTTAATTTAAAGGCCCTGTGTGTGAAATCCATTGAAATCATCATAAAAATGCTACTCTTTAGCACCATGCGGTTCATACTACGTATTGAGCCACACAAAAAGGCAACAACTCCCAGCATAGCATGAGCTTGATAGTATTCCAACCTCTCTAGCCAAACCCACACCCAATCATATAACTACTCGACCAATTAAAAAAGCATTTTTAATTATGACTGTTAGGTCAACCTACAAGTCCTGAAGAAAGCAAGCTAGTTCTTTCAGACCTTGAAGCTGTCAGCGATTCGCAGACGGAGGGGTGACGTAAGCTGGGAGGTCCGGTGTCACGTGGATCTGGGAGCAGCGTTGGCCGCCACTTTGCTACCAGCTAATACATATGGAGCGGTCACTGGCTAATTGTTAGTCATCAACAATTATCAAGTAAACAATGCCGAGTTAGCTAGATAATTGTGGCTAACAGCTGGCATGACCTGTGGTGGAAATGGACATCACTAGCTGCTCGTTAGCAATCGGCTAGTGAAGGAGGGTTGGCTAGAGCCAGTTGGCTGGCGGGGACATGCCATGTATGCTGCGGGAAGAGAGGAGACCAGAGTAGAAGGAACTTTGTTGAAGAAGGACTTTGGAACTGATGAGTTGGGACCGGATCAAGAGCTCTATTGCAAAGAAACGACAAATGAGCAACTTCCAGTGAGTCAGGGACCCTACTTGGTGGCTGCTGTCCAACCAATAGTGGACGGGGATCTCATCATATGCAGCTGCGAGTGTTGGACATGATGATGACCTGACAAATTGGACGCGTCTTTCGATATCATTGCTCGTTATTGAACCTAAGAAAGTACAGCAAAGGCTTGAAGACACATGTTTCCGATTGAGCATGAAAACAAACAACTGACCCTTTACACATCAATAAAGATAAATCAAAAGCATCAAATATTGTTTAACCCTTAAATAACCCTTTAATTTTCTAACGTTAATGTCCTTTGAGCACAAAAAATGCACTAAAGTCATATAAGGTTTAAAATCGCATTTTTAACTTATATATTAATATTAAGAGACATTAGGTGACTTTTACGTATCCAATATATGAGATAAGTCATAAAATAATGAAAGTGTCATATTTAGCCCCAGTTCTGGCAGATACAGGGACAGAGTGAGGGATGATCAGGACATTCCTAATAAATATTTACACAAATAAAACATAATAAACAATAAAATAACTTGTTTTAATTGTAACTGTCTGCTTCTAAGTCAGCATCAAATAACCTAAGTCACTGCACCATTAAGCTTTTTGCTTGAACCCCTTTAAAACATCTGAGCGAGGACGTGTTTGGTTTTTATGGTTCCACCCACCTTCACTTGTTATTGCCTGAAGACCGATGGAGCACAGCAGAGGAGTATTAGCAGGAAATTCAACCGAGAACATACATTTCATGATGTCAGTGTTACATTATGAATGAGTGAATCAAATATTGGCAAAGAGAACCAAAATCAAACCTACACTCAGTTTCAGGCTTATTTTCTGATTGTTTACTTTTCATTTCCGCATTAAACATGGGAGAGCAGAGCAAGACTGGGAGTGATTTTGTTTGTTTTTCATGCAATGACATTAAAGCTAATAACTAACAGCATTAAGCCCAGGCTAGTGTAGCTCAGTGCAAACACTCATCACCCAGCAGATGTGACTTCAGGCGCTGCAGCGGAGCGTGATGGGATGCTTTGTGTTTTTAACACATGGATAAACTAGTTCCTCGGGAGTGCCTAGACTGTGAAATAAAATCAGGATGAGTGGGCGGATGATTGCATCGGGTGGGAGGAGTCAGTCACTTGGCCAGCACATTGGTTACTGAATAACTGAAATATGAAGTCACATCAGGTGAACATGCTGCTTATTTCTCAGAGTGATGGGTTTTCATCAAATGAGAGAAAAAAAGCTCCTCTATCTTCACTTGCAGTAAGCAAACAGCCCAGGGAAATGATTGGAGTAGAAAGGCTCCCCAACAGCTTTGGGTTCAACCTCACAAAGACTAAGCAAACCTTATTTGCATAAAAACATTTGCAACCCATACAACCACCAGCCAATGAAAACAAGGCTCCAAACTATTAAGATAAAGATTTATAATTGCTAAATAAGGCCTTTTAGGTCACTTACCCCTTCTTTCCACCGGAGCCGTCAGCAGCACGTTACTGCAGCAGCACGTCTTGCTTGCGTAAGCTGCTGCTTGGCCCTTCCCACGAGACGCGAAGCAGCAGGGGAGCCGCTGTCACCGACCGAGCACGAAGTCACACGAGTGACTTCGTCAGTAAAAACGCAACAACAAGCAGGAGAAAACTACAACATGGCTCCAAAAGGTTTGTGTTTTATGTTCTGTCCGTTTTATAATCGCCAATACGGACCTGAAAAACAGGAGACCGCTAGCTAGGTGATAACTTCTCACGGGGCCGCACAGTTAGTAACCTTTTTAAAAGTAAAGAAGAAGAAGAAAGAAGAAAATATCATTTCTACAGCGCCTCTCAAGATAAAAATCACGAGGCGCTTCACAAAAACAAAAAATAAAAAAATTGTAAAAATATAAAAAAGCATTTAGAAAATGTTTAAAATATAGTTAAAATGAGCAAGAATAAGCTATTGCGATTTAAAAGAAAAAATGTTAAGAAAGAGAGAGAGTGAATAGGAAAGAGGGAAATCAATGGATCCTGAGGAAGGTGGAATAGGTGGGGAGAGCAGAATAAAGAGAGAGTGGTGAAGAAGGTCATCCAAAAGCCAGCTTGAACAAGTGAGTCTTCAGCTGCTTTTTGAAGGAGACCACTGAGTCCACTGATCTCAGGCTCAGGGGGAGAGAGTTCCAAAGTCTCGGGGCCACAGCAGCAAATGATCTGTCAAGCAACCGGAAGGCAGTACGTTTCGTTATTCTGAAAATCTCGGGAGCCTCGCTCCGTTTCTGCGTCCGATTTTCTGTCTTTCCTTCCCCAAAAATGTCGAACTTGACCCGTTTCAGAGGCGTCGCGCGTAGAAAATAGAACCGGCGCGTAAAGGCCGCGACATGCTGCTCCTGAGACGCGGCCGACTCGTGCTGCTGACGGCTCCGGTGGAAAAAGTTCTGTTGACCACAGCGGTTCCTATCAGCAGCTATGACGTGCTGCTGCAGTAACGTGCTGCTGACGGCTCCGGTGGAAAGAAGGGGTTAGCCTTACTCTCTACAGGCAAGAAAACAGAGTAAAGATATTCTCTCAGTCCCACGTAGGACGTAGTCTGATGTTTACCACATAAAGTCATCTGCAGGTCATCTGGTTCTTCTATCTGAAGGGTCATTACCACCATCTTAGTGAGGACTAGGCCCATGTGACGTGTTTATGGCACACTTGTCTGAAGACCTGCCTCCATTGTTGTCTTCACATTTCCTTCTTCACCATCTTCATGTAATCTGGCAGAAAAGATAAAAAAAAATCTATTCATTTTCCTATTTTTTCTAAAATATACGGAGCAAATTTAAAATGTCTGTCGATTGTAATTAGCAAGGATAAACAGAGTCAGTGAAAGGGATTATTTTACCACTAGATTACTGTGAATGGGTTTCTGAGTGCAGGCTCTTTCCAAACTCACAGACGGGTTGTGTGCTCTGTTTCCTGTGGCTGTGTTGAGAGCGTGTGCAGCGCTGCAACCTGCAGGGAGGATTCCTGGGAGCTAGACACCATGTGGGAAAGATATGGTCATTACTTCCAGCAGTCCCTCTGGTCCTGGAACAGGACACATCAGTGTGGAGCTGCAGGTCCTTGTTAACATTGTTGGCAGGTGGTGAATGAACTCAGTTGTCCCAGTCAGGACCCTAAAGGCAACTGCTCAACAAAAATCGAAGGCCTAGAAATTCCGTTAACTTCCCTTCAACCGTAAGCAGAAGTGCTGTGATGGAATAGGGGACGAGATGCCTCTGACCTAGCTGTTGAAAATTAACCGAATTAAAGCTGCAAGCAGCAATGATCGGTCCTCACACCTTGATGCTTCGGTCTGTGGGGCAATCAAGGACAGTGAACACCCCTACCGTCTTAAAGCCTTAATTGTGGCACTAAAACATGATCAATACAAGTATAATCAGAATAGAACAGAATAGAATAGAATAGAATAGAATAGAGAAGAAAAGAAAAGAAAGTTCCTTGAATATAATAGAGTAATTAAAAATTAACAAGGAAAACCAAAAGACGACAACTCAAAAATACTAAAAAAGATTAAAATATAATGAAATACTCAAAATTGTAAATGCTGAAAACATAAACAGTTTCGAAATAGAAAAAAAAGATAAAAGAAAAACTTTGTAAAAATAAGAATTGTTATATTAATGATCCTGTTTTAGAAAACTGCCTCCTGGATTTAAATCTAAAAAATACTGATTATTGTTGTCCTTCTGCTTTTTATTGAGTATCTAAAACTCCGGCTTCCTCCCGCAGTCCAACAACATGACTGTTAGGTTGACTGGTCTGTCCAAATTGTCCTTAGTTGTGTGTGTGTGTGTGTGTGTGTGTGTGTGTGCATGACTGTTTGTCCTGTGTGTCTCTGTGTTGCCCTGCAATGGATTGGCTCTCTGTCCAGGGTGTACCAGAGGGTGGTGCTATTAGGATCACATAGTACTAACAAACAGAAGTGTTAAAAACTCTTATCAAACATGAGAAACTGTCTATCCATCCATCCATCCATCCATCCATCCATTTTCATCCACTTATCTGGAGTCGGGTTGCGGGGGCAGCAACCTAAGCAGAGAGGCCCAGACCTCCCTCTCCCCAGCAACTTGGGCCAATTCTTTCGGGGGAATCCCAAGGTGTTCTCTGGCCAGCCAAGAGACATAGTCCCTCCTGCGTGTCCTGGGTGTTCCTTTCGGTCTCTTCCCAGTTGGACGTGCCTGGAAATCCTCACCAGGGAGGCATCCAGGAGGCATCCTGACCAGATGTCCGAGCCACCACAACTGGCTCCTCTCGAGGTGAAGAAGCAGCTGGTCTACTCCAAGCCCCTCCCGGGCCTTGGCGAAGTCCAACTCTTACTGGAAACGAGCTGGACTTAACTGCTGGCAATGTAAACCAAGCTCTGACACCGGTCATACAGGGACCTTACAGCCCATATCAGAGGGCCTGGTACCCCATAATACCAGAGTACCCCTCCAGGACCCCCCAAGGGACGTGGTCAAACGCCTTCTCCAAATCCACAAAACACATGTCGATTTGTTGAGCAAATTCCCACACACCCTCCCGGACACTCCTAAGGGTATAGAGCTGGTCCAGTGTTCCACAGCCAGGACAAAGTTCACATTGCTCTTTCTGAATCCGAAGTTCATCAATCCGACGTACCCTCCTCTCCAGAATCCCAGAATTGACTTTGCCAGGGAGGCTCAGGATTGTGATTCCCCTGGAGTTGGAACACACCTGTGGTCCCCCTTTGTAAAAATGTGCTAAACAATGAGGTCAAGCGATGCTCATGAGTTCAATTTACTGATCCATTTCATAGCAGATCATAGAAAATCTGTGTTTTTTATAATTCAAAGTGTGCAAAATGCCATATTTGATCCAAAATGGTGGACAACCATCAATTAAATTAAGATTAAAACGTATCTGACGTTGCAGCGCTGGCATCTGGCTGCACCTCAGACCTGTGTGTTGGTTTGCGTAGGCAGAACACTGTATTCATGATTGGGTGCACATTTTCCCATGAGGAGAGTTTAAACTGATTTTATCATTTTTGATTTTCTGAAACATTCAAATGAAATATTTGTGCAAAAACAAAAGACTTACAACAAATCCTTCTGATAAAAAGTTTATACATTTTTACACAATGTGCTGCTTATTGCCACAAGCAAATGAGTTTATCGAAAAATAATTTCTCCTGAAACAAAGTGGTGAGAAAAGAAAAAAAAGTCTAACAAGAGTTTGTGTCTCCCTCTAATGGCCCACTCATTAGCCCCCTGGACCTATACTTTGTGACTTATGCAGCTCATGGTGTGTGTTAAGTCCAGGAGAGAGAGAGAGAGAGAGAGAGAGAGAGAGAGAGAGAGAGAGAGAGAGAGAGAGAGAGAGAGAGAGAGAGAGAGAGAGAGAGAGAGAGAGAGAGAGAGAGAGAGAGAGAGAGAGAGAGAGAGAGAGAGAGAGAGAGAGAGAGAGAGAGAGAGAGAGAGAGAGAGAGAGAGAGAGAGAGAGAGAGAGAGAGAGAGAGAGAGAGAGAGAGAGAGAGAGAGAGAGAGAGAGAGAGAGAGAGAGAGAGAGAGAGAGAGAGAGAGAGAGAGAGAGAGAGAGAGAGAGAGAGAGAGAGAGAGAGAGAGAGAGAGAGAGAGAGAGAGAGAGAGAGAGAGAGAGAGAGAGAGAGAGAGAGAGAGAGAGAGAGAGAGAGAGACCTAAGCAGATGATCAGCTTAAATGCTGGCTTCATATCAAGTCTGCCTAGCATTCATCAGGGTGGAGGCTTGGACACATCCATGCAGATGTTTATTTGCTCTCTTCCTCTGGCAGGTTATCTGGAACAGATTGCATCTCTTCAGCACGGACACTTAGGTGCTGACACATAGACAGATGGGCTGCCGGTCGCCCCATTGGTCTCTTTCTGATGGTGCCTACGAGGATGGATGGGCTTCTATTTGGGGTATAATTGGTCATCTCACAACCTGCTCTGTTACCCACTTGCATAGATCTTGTTTACTCTTGGTAAATACCTCAAATTATGACCACATGCTGTGCTAACTGCAATAGCCAGATAAATAAATCTACTGTGATTCAACATGCTATGGGAAGGGGGGAACAAGTCAGCAAAGCGAAGGCGTGAAGACTCTTTTCATTTTCATTTTACTGCATTTTTTCTGCAGCATACTGGATGCTCACATCTTTGCCACATGACACAGCTGTTCACAGCCGATGCCAGTCAGAAGAAACAAAAATAAGCAGTTTTCTGAGGATGCTACTTTGCTGATGATGCCAATGCGTGCGTGCGTGCGTGCGTGCGTGTGTGTGTGTGTGTGTGTGTGTGTGTGTGTGTGTGTGTGTGTGTGTGTGTGTGTGTGTGTGTGTGTGTGTGTGTGTGTGTGTGTGTGTGTGTGTGTGTGTGTGTGTGTGTGTGTGTGTGTGTGTGTGTGTGTGTGTGTGTGTGAGAACCTGTCTGTCTGTCTGGCAGGCTGCTGTACCAGGATGGGGAGGGAGTCAGGAACTGTTCCACAGATCTAGGCATTAAACTAATGTGCTGGGATCAGGGGCCAGTGCCTCGCAAGCTGTTTCTTTGGCTCAAGGCTATAATACGAATGGGCGGTGAGTGAGCGCTGGCAGCAGTGATGGCAGAGAAGACCAACACCTGCCTAAGTTCTGTTCCAGGCCCAATAAACACACATACTTCCATCCATCCGAAGTCTCCTCCTGTTGTGATTTATGTGATCAGCAATGGACCCAGGTGATGAGATTAACAACCCTGCTTTGTTTACTACAACAGCATTTTATGACCTGCAAGTTGGGGCAAAGAGCCTTTGCTGGTAGTCAAAACAGATTAACTTTCAGAAAGTAATCGTTGCACATGCATCTACATCTGATCACCTTTTGGGTTCAGTGGGACTCGGGATGGCTGCCCCTGCTAACCAACTGTAGAAAACACATGAAAGGCTGTAACTAGACCCTCATTTGTGATGTTACAGTAGCTAAAGTCATCCCCATCACAGAGTCTGATGACATCTTCTTCCGGCTCTTGGAGAATTCAGATGCTTTTTTTCCTCCTCTCCTCCCTATCTTATCCCACGGCTCGTTGTCTGTCTTTGGGTGTACGGCGCTTCTGCATTTTTTCTGGAAACTGGAAATGATTAAAATGGACCTGGTCAGCTGGTCTCTCAACGCAATTGACAAAAATGTTTCAACGATGAGAACGGGATAAGGGGCTCCCGGATGTCCCTCTGGGACAGAGCCAGCTGGGCATATCATGGACTCCTGGAAACAGAGGAACCTGATCTGCCTCTCTCAACTGTCTGTAGAGAATTCTGAAGACGTCTGGATATTCGTGGTGTTGGTGTCAGGTTTCCTGCTGTTTGGCCTGAGCGGCTACCTGGCTTACCGGAAAATTAACGAGCTGTCGAGGAATATTGGCTCAATCCCGGAGCTCAGGGATGGTTTACACCATGCTGTGAGATGAGTCGTAAGCTTGGAACTTTGGTTGAGATTCAGACTCTGGCACAGAAGGTTGATGCCATCAAGGATAGAGTTGATCGATCAGCACGGATTGGGATAGATTACTTACGTCATTATTGGATTCTGAGGGGTTGAGGACCAACAGAACTTTAAGACAGAGAGGAAATCATCTCTGTCTGGCCGCAAAACAAGTTCTTATCTGAATCCGGTGCCCTTGAGCCTGTGAGGCTGAAGACATTACTCCCCGTCAGAAGAAATGTGGAATGCTGCCGTCGCCATGGTAACTCTGTCTCCCTATCCCAACCTGGGCGGGACTGCGACCAGTGAAGGCCGTTGAATCGTTTACAGGAGTCACTGTGCTCTCTAACCCAAATACCTCCTTCCCCTGTCCACACTGAGGTGACGTGCGCTGCTTATTGTGGCTGCATGCACTGATGTGAGGATAGTCCCCAACCCTACCTCCCCACCTAGTGGACACTTATGTTGTGTGATGTCTGAAGTCTGTTGCATTTCTGTCTGAGGTGTTTTTTTGCATAGCAAAGCTGCCCTTCCTGTGGAGGGTAACTCTGAAGTGCCATTTTTTTCCTCCACCTGAACCAATCCTCATGTAAACCATCTGCCTCGGCTGCTGCTGTGGATCTACTGCTGCCGGGGCGGATGACTCCCCTGATGGTGTTTCCTTATCCTTATCTTAGCTGCTCTGGCTCATCTGATCTCAGACAATCGTGTTTCTTACCATGGGGAAGGGGGCATGTATGCATGTGTGTGTGTGTGTGTGTGTGTGTGTGTGTGTGCCGGAGGATGAGTGTTGTGAGGTTTTTTTTATTGTAAGACAGTTTTTTTAATTCTGGGGATGGGAGGGAATGTGGGTATGCGGGGCCTTTTTAATTTGCTAAGCACTTTGAGTTGCATGTATTGTTGGATAAAGTGCTACATAAATAAAAGTTGATTGATTGATTGATTGATCTCTATTAAGGTAGCGGGGCTTGTGTTGCAAATGACCACAGTCACCAATTCTTGTCGTGTCTATGCCTATGTATGTCTGATCTCAGAATTGTGTGTACTGAAACTCTAATTTCCCTCTGGGATTTATAAAGTATCTTTGAATGAGATCATTTTGTTTTTAAGGAATTGACCAACATGGCCACAAATTCACCATTTCCTAACCACCCATCCATCTATCAATCGTCGTCCGCTTATTCGGTGTTGGATCACAGTGGGAAGCAGCCAAAGCAGAGAGGCTCAGACGTTCCTCTCTCTAGCCCCTTGGCGCGCATGTGTGTGCGTGCGTGTGCGTGTGTGCGCTCGCGCATGTGTCTGCGCTGTCTTCTCGATCCCCAATGAGTTTGTGGTGGATGGCTGCTTATACTGAGCCAGGATCCTCTGGAGGTTTCTTCCTATTTTTCCTCTCCACTGTCGCGGCATGCTTGCTTAATATGAGGATTGCTAGTCAGTGACTTGATGCAAGTTGATAGGTTCCTGATTGGCATCAAAATGTTGGCGGTCGGTCGCCGACCATATTATTTACCGCGTGAGTTTTCCCTCGCCATTATCATCATTGTTTACATCACTCCTGATGCCAACACGGCGCAGGCGTATGACGTCATCAGCTCTGCAACAGCGGATGTCCTAAATCGTAGTCCCTCTGCGTTTGTGGCTATAACGGGCGATTTTAACCACACGAACCTCTCCACTGTTCTACCTACATTCAAGCAGTATGTGGACTGCAAAACAAGAAACAATAAAACACTGGACCTGTTTTATGCCAATGCTGCTGAGGCATACACCTCCAGCCCTCTCCCTCCCCTGGGCAGGGCTGATCACAACCTGGCCTCCCTCCAGCCCCTTTATAGACCCGCCGTCCAGAGACAACCTGCAGCCACAAAAACGGTCACAACATGGACAAGGGAGTTGGAAGAGACTCTGCAGGGGTGCTTTGAGTCAACGGACTGGGATGTTCTTTGTGATTCCAATCAGGACAACATTGACAATCTGACAGGCTGTGTTACAGACTATATCAACTTCTGTGTTGACACGGTAGTCCCCCAAAAAACCGTACTGTGCTTCCCCAACAATAAGCCCTGGTTTTCCAAAGACATAAAAGCAACCATGAACAAGAAAAAAGAGCTTTTAGAAATGGTGACAGAGATCAGCTGAAACTGGTGCAGAAGGAGCTGAAAGCCAAGATTGCCGAGGGTAAAGAGTCCTACAGACGGAGGCTGGAAAACAAACTGCAGCAAGGAAAACAACACCAGGGAGGGTTGGAATGGAATGCGGGCTATCACTGGCCTGAGACAAACGAGAGGTGTTGGGATGGATGGGGATGTCGAAAGTTCTAACAACCTAAATGTACACTTCAATAGGTTCGACTGCCCAGTGTCTCCTGTCTCCACAGCCAGCTCTTCCCATCATCTCCTTTCATCCCCCCCCTCCCCCCCTCCTGCCCCCTCAGACTGTCTCACCCTGTCCCTCTCAGCAGATGACATCAAAAAAGAATTGGGCAGACTCCACTCCGGCAAAGCTGCTGGTCCTGATGGTGTCAGTCCCAGGGCCCTTAGGTGTTGTGCTTCCCAGCTGTCTGGAGTTTTACAACGGATCTTCAACATGAGCCTGGAGATGCAGAGAGTTCCATCACTCTGGAAGACATCCTGCCTGGTTCCTGTCCCTAAAAAGATCAACCTGTCGACCCCTGTAGGTGATTCTCCTAATACTATTACCTAGGCTATTCTGTTCCATCCCAGACCGTGCAATGCTACTCTAGAGTTCTTATTGGAAATATGTTTGCATCCCTCCATCATATGCTGCTGCTACCCTTAATTCTACTGCACAATACTCTGATCATTTTCGAAAATCGCCTGCACTGATTAATTACTTATTCACCAGGATACAGTCATGTATTTTATTTGTTGAGTTATCTGAGTATTTCTCTTGCACTATCCTATTGTATACTACTGTACACTATTTTGACTGTATATATCGTATATTTTATATCTATTTCACCTGTTCCTGTCTCTCCTACTGCTTTGAGCATGTATCATCTTATCTTATCTTATCTTATCTTATCTTATCTTATCTTATCTTATCTTATCTTAAAGAACTGACCTGTATTAGTAATAACTTTGTGAAGTGCCTTGAGACGACTGTTTTTGTGATTTGGTGCTGTAAACAAACTGAACTGAATTGAATTGAAATGCAAAAAGCAGAGACCTGATCCTCAGGCCACCAAAGCGGATCTCCTCAGCACCTTGGCTGCACCTAGAAATCTGGTCTATAAAAGTTATGAACTGAATCGGTGACAAACTGCAGCCTTGGCGGAGTCCAGGGGTGTTTCTCCATGCCGAGGAACCTCGCCTTGATGTCCTGGTCAGTTGCCTAGGTAGGAGATACATCGTCAGGAACATCAATGCACATTACAATGTTCATGTTCTACCAAGGCGTCTGTTCATTAGCCATTTAGCTAGCTGAGCAAGGATACACGAGAGGTGTTTTAAAGCCTAGCCTTGGTCAAAAATTTCCCAGAACACACTGCAGTATTTTTAAAAGGATGACGGATCAGAAGCCGGCAGCTACTTCGAGGGAAATTTTCAAGTTTAAATGTAAGTCAACTAATTGTAGCTATCGGGCTGATATTTGAAATGTTTTTATTTTTTATTTGTTTTAGATCCAAAGCAGTTATCTGTGGTTGGTTAGTTGCTTAGTAGTTGCTGGCGGGTAGTAACTCGCTTACATATTTAATTTAACAAATATATGTACCATTTAAAAAGTAAAAGGCTCGTTATATATTTATATTGAAACTTAAACGTATAAAATAAAATTGTCTCCCATGTAACATGACTGCCGTGGAAGCCGTGGTCACGTGATGCAAGTCTGTTCCATTTAACCGCTTTCTTTGACCAAGGAAGGACCGTGTCAACATAAGCAAGGCGCCTGGCCTCGCAAGACATCGCCCTGCGAGGTCAGGTGCCTTGACAATGAAAAACACTCCAGCTCTCACCGGAAGCAAGCCCGACACTGCAATGTTGACCAAGTTGTGACACTGGTCAAACAGGGTCCTGACAACTTGTAACAAAGGGCCTGGTATCCCATACTACCAAAGTACCCCCCACAGAGCCTCCAGAGGGACCCGGTCAATCGTCTTCTCCAAAACATTTTCCATCGTGAGATAAATGGATCCCTTTATGGAAAGCGAGTCTTTTCATGTAGATACACTCCCAAACTCATTCTGTGCTTAATAGCAAGGATAAAGTTTCATGAAGGATTGTGACAAGGGATTCACTTTTATCCCCACGGATGAAATCCTCCCGACACATTCCTCTGGCAGAAGAAGTTTCCTGACTTCCGGTTAAGTCGCTACTTCAGCAACCCCTCAAGACATCTTTGTGTCTCTTTATTTTCATCTCTGATCTGTGTCTGCCACAGCTTTGCTGCGTTGAATTGAAGCAAAGGAGAGGAGGATAAAAAAGAGGAATGGATTTGTTGTCACGGTGCCATCAAGTGTAAGCCCCCCGACACTCAGAGTAAGGTAAAGAAAATGAAACCTGGCTGTCTGAGACTGTCTTTTCAAAGGGAGATGATGCAGAGCTCCTTTTCATCATCCGATGAGAGATGTTTGGGTTGGGTGTTGTTAGGGTGCACTCAAATCCTGATAAATATTTTCTGTGAAACAGCAACTTTCTCCTCTTCTCTCAAAGTCACAGAGTCCATTCTGGATGTCGTGGCTCATGAGAGACTTGGATGCGCGTCTTGTCTGGCATTAGCAATGACCGTCTCTGTGGAAAGGTCAGGAGATGTTTTTAAAATGCGACCCAGGTCTGGCTGACTGCTCCACTGAAATGTTGTCATACATTTATTGAGGATCAAATGAGGCTCCAGCAAGAACCAGGCAGGAAGTCCTACGCTGACGTCATAGAAACCAAGGTGACATGCTGTCAGAAGACTTGGTCTCACTTTGTCTCGTTGTCTAATCCCTGTTGTCTAAAACAAATTTGCAAGTGAGCTGTTTGCCTTTGAGATCTCAGGAGGGGTTTCTGCATCCAATCAAATGCAGAAACAGGAAAATCTTCTTATATTTTTAATTTTATTTTTTACCGTGTCCTGTCTGGCTGTGAAGCAAGCAGAATTGATGTCTGAATGCTGGTAACAAGCCTTACAGATTTACTCTCAGGTGGAGCATTAAAGCGTCTGCTTTTAATGTCACGCCTGATACTTAAAACTTTATTGTTATTGTTTTTGAATGCTTTGTAATTCTGACCAGACACGGAGACAGAGGTGAAAGAGAAAGGAAAAGAAAAGGTGGGGAGAGAGAGAGGGGGGGGGGGGGGGGGGGGTCCACAAAAATAAACAATAATGAACAAGAGTCTGCTTCTAGACCTGCAGAAAAAGACAAAAAAAAAAAGCAAAAGGGCAAAAAAAAAATGGGACACAACAACAATACAGCAAGATCAAGCTATCACTGCGTCAACTTGATGAGGAAATATATAATCAACATTGCTTAACTGAAGAATCACGATAATAAATCACAGTGCATTAAGTGCCCACCATAGCCTTAAGACCTGTGTTGAACGTGCCCAAGCCCATACTTTTGAGAGCACCATGTGAGCACCTGTGTGTGTACACGTGCTTGTTTATGTAAGGTTTCTCTATAGGAGCGCCCAATAGAGAGTGTGAGGGACCACAGATCCGCCCCCCAAAGATGTGCAGGAGACGGGGGGAGCTCCAAGTCTCAGAGATCCAGGCGCTGCCCCAGAACACAGGAACCCCAAGGAGACTGCAACCAGAAAGGCCCCCACCCCCCTCGAGAGGCACAGAGGATCGCCCCGGGGGGCCACAACCAGCAGCCGGCAGAGTCCCGGGAGACATCATCGGCAAGCCCTCAGGCCCGCCCGCAGCCTCCCACCACCTAGCCGGCCGAGCCCGGGACCCAGCGACCCGGGACCCAGGGGCTACCACCCCCGCCGGGGACCCAGCAGAGCCCAGGGACCCAGACCCCACCAGGCAGCCACCGGGATCTATCAGGCAGATGCCAAAATTTTAAACCCCCAGACCCGGTTGCCACGAACACTCAGGCAGACAACGGCACAACCCCTCACACCAGGTGTGGCAGGGGGAGGGGGGATGACGAAAATCTTCTTGTTGATTGAGTTCCAGTTTGTATAAAAGCAATGTCTGCAGTTGTTTTTGTTTGTGTGTTTATTTGCTGTCCGTGCAGCCATTCTGGCCACTAACCTAGAGGCAGGGCGGGGGTTCTTTATCTCATTTCTAAGAACCATGTGGACAAGGAAAACACACATGATGGAGAAAAAAACATATGTTTAAAAATATGGAACAGAAGCTGTTGCTGGATGTGAAAAAAAGTGACAACAAAAGAATGATTTGATGGATCGCCCTGCCTGTGTGAGCATCTGTCTCACCTTGCTTCGCTTCTGAGATCTTATTTTATTCCTCCTGCACAGGTGAAGAGATAAAAACGGCACCTCCAATGTTTGAACTAGCGCTTCTAACTGAAGACCACAGCTTTCAGTGCATCCACGTCCTCCTGATAGCTTCACATTTCTGAATCAATTCTCCAACAAACCCCAAATGATGATCAGGCTGCCAGAAGCACAGCGCTGTGCTGCACTTCATCCTTTAGCTTTTGTGTTTCTCCCAGTTTTCAGTTCAGCTGTTCGCCCTCTCCAACATCAACAACTTCTTCTCCAGCCTTGGCTTTGACTTTTCTCTGTGTGCCTAACGAAGGC